>NC_084749.1:51182630-51205130 GCF_033978785.1 Entelurus aequoreus
TGTCCCTAACGAGTGTTATCCAGTGTGGGGACGCCTATAAGTGTAACACACACACTGGTGCTGTCTCTAACGAGTGTTATCCAGTGTGGGCACGCCTATAAGTGTAACACACACACTGGTGCTGTCCCATACAAGTGTTATCCAGTGTGGGGACGCCTATAAGTGTAACACACACACTGGTGCTGTCTCTAACGAGTGTTATCCAGTGTGGGGACGCCTATAAGTGTAACACACACACTGGTGCTGTCCCTAACGAGTGTTATCCAGTGTGGGTTCGCCTATAAGTGTAACACACACACTGGTGCTGTCTCTAACGAGTGTTATCCAGTGTGGGGACGCCTATAAGTGTAACACACACACTGGTGCTGTCTCTAACGAGTGTTATCCAGTGTGGGGACGCCTATAAGTGTAACACACACACTGGTGCTGTCCCTAACGAGTGTTATCCAGTGTGTGGACGCCTATAAGTGTAACACACAGACTGGTGCTGTCCCTAACGAGTGTTATCCAGTGTGGGGACGCCTATAAGTGTAACACACACACTGGTGCTGTCCCTAACGAGTGTTATCCAGTGTGGGGACGCCTATAAGTGTAACACACACACTGGTGCTGTCTCTAACGAGTGTTATCCAGTGTGGGCACGCATATAAGTGTAACACACACACTGGTGCTGTCCCTAACGAGTGTTATCCAGTGTGGGGACGCCTATAAGTGTAACACACACACTGGTGCTGTCTCTAACGAGTGTTATCCAGTGTGGGGACGCCTATAAGTGTAACACACACACTGGTGCTGTCCCTAACGAGTGTTATCCAGTGTGGGTTCGCCTATAAGTGTAACACACACACTGGTGCTGTCTCTAACGAGTGTTATCCAGTGTGGGGACGCCTATAAGTGTAACACACACACTGGTGCTGTCTCTAACGAGTGTTATCCAGTGTGGGGACGCCTATAAGTGTAACACACACACTGGTGCTGTCCCTAACGAGTGTTATCCAGTGTGGGGCAGTATAGCTCGGTTGGTAGAGCGGCTGTGCCAGCAACTTGAGGGTTGCAGGTTCGATCCCCGCTTCCGCCATCCTAGTCACTGCTGTTGTGTCCTTGGGCAAGACACTTTACCCACCTGCTCCCAGTGCCACCCACACTGGTTTAAATGTAACTTAGGTATTGGGTTTCACTATGTAAAGCGCTTTGAGTCACTAGAGAAAAAGCGCTATATAAATATAATTCACTTCACTTCACTTCACTATAAGTGTAACACACACACTGGTGCTGTCCCTGACGAGTGTTATCCAGTGTGGGGACGCCTATAAGTGTAACACACACACACTGGTGCTGTCCCTGACGAGTGTTATCCAGTTTGGGGACCCTTATAAGTGTAACACACACACTGGTGCTGTCTCTGACGAGTGTTATCCAGTGTGGGGACGCCTATAAGTGTAACACACACACTGGTGCTGTCCCTGACGAGTGTTATCCAGTGTGGGGACGCCTATAAGTGTAACACACACACTGGTGCTGTCTCTAACGAGTGTTATCCAGTGTGGGGACGCCTATAAGTGTAACACACACACTGGTGCTGTCCCTAACGAGTGTTATCCAGTGTGGGGACGCCTATAAGTGTAACACACAGACTGGTGCTGTCCCTAACGAGTGTTATCCAGTGTGGGGACGCCTATAAGTGTAACACACACACTGGTGCTGTCCCTAACGAGTGTTATCCAGTGTGGGGACGCCTATAAGTGTAACACACACACTGGTGCTGTCTCTAACGAGTGTTATCCAGTGTGGGGACGCCTATAAGTGTAACACACACACTGGTGCTGTCCCTAACGAGTGTTATCCAGTGTGGGGACGCCTATAAGTGTAACACACACACTGGTGCTGTCCCATACAAGTGTTATCCAGTGTGGGGACGCCTATAAGTGTAACACACACACTGGTGCTGTCTCTAACGAGTGTTATCCAGTGTGGGGACGCCTATAAGTGTAACACACACACTGGTGCTGTCCCTAACGAGTGTTATCCAGTGTGGGTTCGCCTATAAGTGTAACACACACACTGGTGCTGTCTCTAACGAGTGTTATCCAGTGTGGGGACGCCTATAAGTGTAACACACACACTGGTGCTGTCTCTAACGAGTGTTATCCAGTGTGGGGACGCCTATAAGTGTAACACACACACTGGTGCTGTCCCTAACGAGTGTTATCCAGTGTGGGGACGCCTATAAGTGTAACACACAGACTGGTGCTGTCCCTAACGAGTGTTATCCAGTGTGGGGACGCCTATAAGTGTAACACACACACTGGTGCTGTCCCTAACGAGTGTTATCCAGTGTGGGGACGCCTATAAGTGTAACACACACACTGGTGCTGTCTCTAACGAGTGTTATCCAGTGTGGGCACGCCTATAAGTGTAACACACACACTGGTGCTGTCCCATACAAGTGTTATCCAGTGTGGGGACGCCTATAAGTGTAACACACACACTGGTGCTGTCTCTAACGAGTGTTATCCAGTGTGGGGACGCCTATAAGTGTAACACACACACTGGTGCTGTCCCTAACGAGTGTTATCCAGTGTGGGTTCGCCTATAAGTGTAACACACACACTGGTGCTGTCTCTAACGAGTGTTATCCAGTGTGGGGACGCCTATAAGTGTAACACACACACTGGTGCTGTCTCTAACGAGTGTTATCCAGTGTGGGGACGCCTATAAGTGTAACACACACACTGGTGCTGTCTCTAACGAGTGTTATCCAGTGTGGGGACGCCTATAAGTGTAACACACACACTGGTGCTGTCCCTAACGAGTGTTATCCAGTGTGGGGACGCCTATAAGTGTAACACACACACTGGTGCTGTCTCTAACGAGTGTTATCCAGTGTGGGGACGCCTATAAGTGTAACACACACACTGGTGCTGTCCCTAACGAGTGTTATCCAGTGTGGGGCAGTATAGCTCGGTTGGTAGAGCGGCTGTGCCAGCAACTTGAGGGTTGCAGGTTCGATCCCCGCTTCCGCCATCCTAGTCACTGCTGTTGTGTCCTTGGGCAAGACACTTTACCCACCTGCTCCCAGTGCCACCCACACTGGTTTAAATGTAACTTAGGTATTGGGTTTCACTATGTAAAGCGCTTTGAGTCACTAGAGAAAAAGCGCTATATAAATATAATTCACTTCACTTCACTTCACTATAAGTGTAACACACAGACTGGTGCTGTCCCTAACGAGTGTTATCCAGTGTGGGGACGCCTATAAGTGTAACACACACACTGGTGCTGTCCCTAACGAGTGTTATCCAGTGTGGGGACGCCTATAAGTGTAACACACACATTGGTGCTGTCCCTAACGAGTGTTATCCAGTGTGGGGACGCCTATAAGTGTAACACACACACTGGTGCTGTCCCTAACGAGTGTTATCCAGTGTGGGGACGCCTATAAATGTAACACACACACTGGTGCTGTCCCTAACGAGTGTTATCCAGTGTGGGGACGCCTATAAGTGTAACACACACACTGGTGCTGTCTCTAACGAGTGTTATCCAGTGTGTGGACGCATATAAGTGTAACACACACACTGGTGCTGTCCCTAACGAGTGTTATCCAGTGTGGGGACGCCTATAAGTGTAACACACACACTGGTGCTGTCTCTAACGAGTGTTATCTAGTGTGGGGACGCCTATAAGTGTAACACACACACTGGTGCTGTCTCTAACGAGTGTTATCCAGTGTGGGGACCCTTATAAGTGTAACACACACACTGGTGCTGTCTCTAACGAGTGTTATCCAGTGTGGGGACGCCTATAAGTGTAACACACACACTGGTGCTGTCTCTAACGAGTGTTATCCAGTGTGGGGACGCCTATAAGTGTAACACACACACTGGTGCTGTCTCTAACGAGTGTTATCCAGTGTGTGGACGCATATAAGTGTAACACACACACTGGTGCTGTCCCTAACGAGTGTTATCCAGTGTGGGGACGCCTATAAGTGTAACACACACACTGGTGCTGTCTCTAACGAGTGTTATCCAGTGTGGGGACGCCTATAAGTGTAACACACACACTGGGGCTGTCTCTAACGAGTGTTATCCAGTGTGTGGACGCATATAAGTGTAACACACACACTGGTGCTGTCTCTAACGAGTGTTATCCAGTGTGGGGACCCTTATAAGTGTAACACACACACTGGTGCTGTCTCTAACGAGTGTTATCCAGTGTGTGGACGCATATAAGTGTAACACACACACTGGTGCTGTCCCTAACGAGGGTTATCCAGTGTGTGGACGCATATAAGTGTAACACACACACTGGTGCTGTCCCTAACGAGTGTTATCCAGTGTGGGGACCCTTATAAGTGTAACACACACACTGGTGCTGTCTCTAACGAGTGTTATCCAGTGTGGGGACGCCTATAAGTGTAACACACACACTGGTGCTGTCTCTAACGAGTGTTATCCAGTGTGGGGACGCATATAAGTGTAACACACACACTGGTGCTGTCTCTAACGAGTGTTATCCAGTGTGGGGACGCCTATAAGTGTAACACACACACTGGTGCTGTCTCTAACGAGTGTTATCCAGTGTGTGGACGCATATAAGTGTAACACACACACTGGTGCTGTCCCTAACGAGGGTTATCCAGTGTGGGGACGCCTATAAGTGTAACACACACACTGGTGCTGTCCCTAACGAGTGTTATCCAGTGTGGGGACCCTTATAAGTGTAACACACACACTGGTGCTGTCCCTAACGAGGGTTATCCAGTGTGTGGACGCATATAAGTGTAACACACACACTGGTGCTGTCCCTAACGAGGGTTATCCAGTGTGTGGACGCATATAAGTGTAACACACACACTGGTGCTGTCCCTAACGAGTGTTATCCAGTGTGGGGACCCTTATAAGTGTAACACACACACTGGTGCTGTCTCTAACGAGTGTTATCCAGTGTGGGGACGCCTATAAGTGTAACACACACACTGGTGCTGTCTCTAACGAGTCTTATCTAGTGTGGGGACCCTTATAAGTGTAACACACACACTGCTGTCCCTATTAGTGTACGTAAAAATGTTTTTAAAATGCCAATATGCTAATGTTAGCATGCTAAAATGTTAACTGCTAAAACGGTCAGAAGTGTTTACATAAAATAAAAGTGTTTTATTTCTTTCATAAAGGTAATGTATTCCTTCTTTTGGAAGGTAATGTTGCCGCGTTAGCGTGGAAGTTGTCCCTCACAGCTGCTCAACATTCCCACACAGATTGCTCCCACTGGGAGGAGACTATGTGCTGCGTATGAATATTTGCATATTCATAATTACATGCTAATGACCCCCCCCCCCCCCCCCCCCCCCGGTGTATTCCACAGAGTCGCCGATGGAGTGGCGGCCGTCTGATGACAACTCTACCGCGGGAGCCGGCCTGCAAAGACACCTGCACGCCACTTTCCAGGTGCGCCAAAAAAAGGTTGCCAGGCAACGCTGATGCTTGCAAAAAGCAAACAAATATGAACTCCTGATGCAGACGTGCAGATGTTGTTTCCATGGCGATAGAACACCTGCACATCTTTCACCTGAAGGACGCACCTGTCGTCTGCTCCCAGCCAACACCTGCCTTGTGGACCACCGATGCCATGACGACGGCGAGGGGAAAACGACATGGGTCATCAAACACTCGTGTACAAGTTCTGAACGCACACACACAAAAAAGGGCCTGATCTACTAAAACAGAGTCCAAAGTATTTTACAATTATTAGCATTCTTCTGTTAGCATGCTGGCTTGACACTTTGTGGGACCAGCAGACACTTTGTGGGACCAGCAGGGACCAGCAGACACTGTGTGGGACCAGCAGACACACTGTGGAATCAGCAGGTACCATTAGACACATTGTGGGACCAGAAGGGACCAGCAGACAATTTGTGGGACCAGCAGGGACCAGGAGACACTTTGTGGGACCAGCAGGGACCAGCAGACACTGTTTGGGACCAGCAGACACACTGTGGAATCAGCAGGTACCATTAGACACATTGTGGGACCAGAAGGGACCAGCAGACAATTTGTGGGACCAGCAGACACATTGTGGAATCAGCAGGGACCAGCAGACACTTTGTGGGACCAGAAGGGACCAGCAGGCAATTTGTGGGACCAGCAGACACTTTGTGGGACCATCGGACACATTGTGGAATCAGCAGGGACCAGCAGACACTTTGTTGGATCAGCAGACACACTGTGGGACCAGCAGGTACCAGGAGACACTCTGTGGGACCAGCAGACACATTGTGGGACCAGTAGGGACCAGCAGACAGTTTGTGGGACCAGCAGACACACTGTGGGACCAGCAGGGACCAGGAGACCGTTTGTGGGACCAGCAGGGACCAGCAGACACTGTTTGGGACCAGCAGACACACTGTGGAATCAGCAGGTACCATTAGACACATTGTGGGACCAGAAGGGACCAGCAGACAATTTGTGGGACCAGCAGACACATTGTGGAATCAGCAGGGACCAGCAGACACTTTGTGGGACCAGAAGGGACCAGCAGGCAATTTGTGGGACCAGCAGACACTTTGTGGGACCATCGGACACATTGTGGAATCAGCAGGGACCAGCAGACACTTTGTTGGATCAGCAGACACACTGTGGGACCAGCAGGTACCAGGAGACACTCTGTGGGACCAGCAGACACATTGTGGGACCAGTAGGGACCAGCAGACAGTTTGTGGGACCAGCAGACACACTGTGGGACCAGCAGGGACCAGGAGACACACTGTGGGACCAGCAGACACACTGTGGGACCAGCAGGGACCAGGAGACACACTGTGGGACCAGCAGACACACTGTGGGACCAGCAGGGACCAGCAGACACACTGTGGGACCAGCAGGGACCAGCAGACACACTGTGGGACCAGCAGGGACCAGGAGACACACTGTGGGACCAGCAGGGACCAGGAGACACACTGTGGGACCAGCAGACACTTTGTGGGACCATCAGACACTTTGTGGGACCAGCAGACACACTGTGGGACCAGCAGACATTTTGTGGGACCATCAGACACTTTGTGGGACCAGCAGACACATTGTGGGACCAGCAGGGACCATCAGACACTTTGTGGGACCAGCAGACACTTTGTGGGACCAGCAGGGACCAGCAGACACATTGTGGGACCAACAGACACTTTGTGGGACCATCAGACACTTTGTGGGACCAGTAGGGACCAGCAGACAGTTTGTGGGACCAGCAGACACTTTGTGGGACCATCAGACACATTGTGGGACCAGCAGACACTTTGTGGGACCAGTAGGGACCAGGAGACACACTGTGGGACCAGCATGGACCAGGAGACACTTTGTGGGACCAGCAGACACCAGCAGACACTTTGTGGGACCATCAGACACCAGCAGACACTTTGTGGGACCATCAGACACCAGCAGACACTTTGTAGGAGCACAGGTCTGAGGTGGAAGTTTGGCGCCCTCACATGTGATAAGTGACGGCTGCAAAGTTTGCCGTCACCTGAGCGTTTCTTCTTCCTCCTGCGGGGAGCAGCTGTCACTTTGACTAATGACTCAGATGAAGAAAAGCCGCTAACGACTTCAGGAAAAGAAAACCCCCGAAAGAAGGAAGCGCCTCACGCTGGGTGGAAACACGTCTTATTTCATTGCTAGCAATAAGACATTCCATAGGCACACTTGAAATGTAATCCCCCTCCCCTCCCCTCCCCTCCCCTCCCCCACGGTGTAATTACATCACCGTGTTGTTGTTGACGTTATTGTTGTGAACTTGGTAAATATGCGTAACCGGAGCTCGGCTGCTCGCCTCGCCCGAGAATTATGTTTTGCTTTAACGCAATGAAAATGATAGCTCATTATTTGAAGACGCTGTCTGGGAGCGCTGAGGCGTTATTGTTTTAATGCAGCGCCCCACATTTCTAAATGAAATAGACTTCCCGGGGTTTTTATTGTCTTCTTTTATTGTGACGCCGGCCCGGAAATAGGATATCAATGAGACACATCCAATGTGCCATTAAACAGAAAGGCGTCGTGGCGTGGCGCCGCCTCTTTGCTCTTCTGCGAGCTCGCCTAATTGGATAAGCCTTCCGTCGTGTTTTGGAAATCAGCGGCGGGCCGAGGAGGAAGACGTCGCGGCGGCGGCGGCGGCGGCGGGGAGAAAAAAGTGTAAAAGCTCTCAGCCGAATCGGGCTCTCCAGATGGGAGGTAGGAGGGATGGATTAATGGCGGGAGAAATGGAGGTAGAAACGTAGTGGAGGTACCACCTAGACAAGACGGCTCCTCGGGGCCATCAGGAGCCAACGCTGCACGAGTGCTGCCGCGCACAAGTCCAGTCCGAGTAAATGAACGAGCTTGAGTTGTGGAGTGAGGTCCGAGGTTTGTGTTCCAGTTCATCGCAAAAAGGGGGTTGGGGGTTGGGGGGGGTTTCATGTGCACAGTGTGAACATGAAATATCTTCTCTTTGCAGTCTATTCAATTAAACAGGATGTCGTTATGGCTTGTGCAGCCCTTTGAGACACTTTTGTGCAGCCCTTTGAGACACTTTTGTCAGGTTTAAGCACTGGACTATTTATTAAACAGGACAAGAAGCAAGGAATCAGGCAGAGACAGAGTTCAATTTTGCTCATGTGAAGGACGCATGGCGCTGCACACTCAGTTACAGTCCCCCCCCCCCCCCCCCCCCCGCTCTGAGGAACAGCCCACGCGCTCCCCTATTTATTCAGTTTGGGAGTTCCCTAGTTACGGCGCCGAGGCTGCTTCTAAAGGGAGGGGTCACGTATTATGCAAGACACAATATGTGATTATTCCGAATGGAAATGTGCTGAGCCTTGTGATTTCGCCCCGTCTCTGCTTTGTCTGCCCGGTGTTGCCTTATCTTCGTTGAGGTACTTGAGGTCCGTCCTTGGCTGTTAGCAGGCTGAAAAACAGAAACATCTTCGGCGGGCGAGGCAACTCCTAACTTGCAGTGGAAGATAACAAGTTATGTGCCTTTGCACGGAAAGAAAAAGTACAGCTTGAGCACAAAAGATAATAACTAGAGCAACGGCCTTTAAGCACAAGAGTTGTGTGATAACTTGTATATAATTATTCTAACAGCTATATAAATACACTTTGATTGATTGATTGAATATAAGTTGAAAAGGATTTGCAAATCATTGTATTCTGTTTTAATTGACCATTCACACAACGTGACGACTTCACTGCTTTTGGGGTTTGTAGAATAGAAGATAGTGGACTAGCGTTATTGTCGTCCTTGTGGTTTACAGTACAACCGTCCTGGAGGGACAGGGATCTACAGAGCACAAAGATTGATGGGTCGCCCCTTAAAGAAAAAAAATTTAGGAAAAGATAAACGTTGGAGGGAAGGGGGGCTCAGTTTGAGACCAAGACAAAACCTTGGGCAACAATAAGCATGTATAAACACAAAAGAAACACGAAACTTGCAACAGCGCCACCCTGTGAGCCATCATACCGCGAGGGGTTGAAGCGAGGTGTGTATGGGGGCGCGTCTGCGAGGTAGTCCATGGGTGCGTGTTTTGTCTATAGGTCTCTGCATCCCGAGACAGAAACCACATCCCTAGAAGGTGTGGAATGTTTTCAAAGAGCGTCTTTCGCAGATGTGGTCTCGGTAGGGTTCAAGGCCATGGCAGAGGGAGTCAAGTTGTTGATAAAGATTGTTTGTGGTTAGTACGGGCAAACACGTTGAAATAGTTTGTCTGTTCTAATTGTCCATACTGAACTGATCATTGTTTTGCCTTGCAGTCTGGAAAGCTTCCCCAAGATGTTATCCAATTCGCGATTCAGGGATGGCCAAAGTCTGAGTGCCCACAGCTCTGTCCAGTTACCTTTCATCACGACGGGCAGACTTCGGGCTCTTTGAATGTGTCGATAGACCAGAACTACACTCAGTCCAGTCAGCAGATGACCTGTTGACACGGTTCCAACTGAATATCTCCAACGTGTTCGCCGGAGAGAACCGCCAGGCACAGGACTCGCCACTTCTTCCAAGAGTCCCTCATGTAACGGGCAAGACAGGCAGCTTCCCCCAAACCTGTGCTTCTTGTTGAGAAGGTCTTGTCAATTGAGTCGAGAGACCAATTTATCAATTCCAAGTTTTCAATCTCGAAGAAGAGTGCAGAAGAGAAGCTCTTGGAAAGTTAAGGCAAGACAAAGACAAAGAAAGTCCTTATAGACCGTCAAAAATGTTATCTGGGAAGACTTTCTACAAGATTTGTGAGGGTTTTCCTGGGACTGTCTTCATTTGTGAGGTCAAAGATGACTGGTTGGACTTGAAGGAGCTCACAAACTGTTCTAGTTTATCTCCAAACATGTTTGGTGAGGCTCAAATCTGAGCTTTCAAGTTATTTCCCCCAACAAACGCATCCACTTGATTGACATGGTCTGGAAATAATTTTCATTGTGGGATTTTGCTCATTTGTGAGGTCACACGTCACTGGTGTTGGACTTGCGAAAGGTTCTGCAGGCTCGCAAACAGTTCTAGCACATTGGGAAAGGGGTTTGGTGGGGTTGATGTCTGAGTCACAAAGTTCTTCCACAACCACCACACATCTTCATAGACCTTTAAAATGTGGGCTGGGAAGACTTTCTACACGATTTGTAAGGGTTTTCCTGGGAATGTGTTCATTTGTGAGGTCAAAGATGACTGGTTGGACTTGAAGGAGCTCACAAACGGTTCTAGTTCATCTCCAAACATGTTTGGTGGGGTTCTAATCAGAGCTTTCAAGTTTTTTCCCCCAACAAATGAATCCACTTGATTGACATGGTCTGGAAATAATTTTCATTGTGGGATTGTGCTTATATTTGAGGTCACACGTCACTGGTGTTGGACTTGGGAGAGGTTCTGCAGGTTCACAAACTGTTCTAGTTTATCCCAAAGATGTTTGGTGGGTTTGAGGCCTGGGCTCTCAGTTTTGCTTTGGAACAAAAAATGTGCCTTTCTCAAACGGTGGATTCTGTGGTCCACACCAGGGACATCAATGTTCTGATTGAGCACTCCAAGGAGAAAATTCAAGCGGTCGTTTGGTTCCATTTGGACACGCCCACAAGCTCATTGATTGGCTTTGACTTTGTGGCATAAAAAACACTCAACAGTCCCTGCATGTTGTTTAGTAGCCGCAAGTCATTATTGATGCTTTTCCTCAGTATCAGGCACTACACAGTCCTACTTCTAGTACCTGATCAGATGAGGTTAAAACTGGTGGTACCATTTGTTGGTGTATGCTTTTTATTGGTGCTGATAATTGGACATGTTATCGTAGGGCTGGACTACATGGCTGAAAACTGTATCGCGATATACGTGTTTTATATCAACCGATATTGATAATGGATTGGCAGACCGGGGTGATGGTTCCTCTCTTTAAGAAGGGGAACTGGAGGGTCTGTTCCAACTATCATGATATCACACTCCTCAGTCTTCCCGGTAAGGTCTCTTCAGGTGTGCTGGAGAGGAGGCTACGCCGGATAGTCGAACCTCGGATTCAGGAGGAGCAGTGTGGTTTTCGTCCTGGTCATGGAACTGTGGACCAGCTCTATACTCTTGGCAGCGTCCTTGAAGGTGCATGGGAGTTTGCCCAACCAGTCTACATTTGCTTTGTGGACTTGGAGAAGGTATTAGACCGTGTCCCTCGGGAAGTCCTGTGGAGAGTGCTCAGAGAGTATGGGGTATCGGACTGTCTGATTGTGGCGGTCCGCTCCCTGTATGATCAGTGCCAGAGCTTGGTCCGCATTGCCGGCAGACAAGTCGGACCTGTTCCCAGTGAAGGTTGGACTCTGCCAGGACTTCCCTTTGTCAGCGATTCTGTTTACAACGTTTAGGGACAGAACTTCTAGGCACAGTCAGGACGTTGAGGGGATCCGGTTTGGTGGCTGCAGGATTAGGTCTCTGCTTTTTGCAGATGATGTGGTCCTGATGGCTTCATCTGGCCAGGATCTTCAGCTCTCACTGGATCGGTTCGCAGCTGAGTGTGAAGCGACTGGGATGAGAATCAGCGCCTCCAAGTCCATTGTTCTTTTTCGGAAAAGGGTGGAGTGCCATCTCCAGGTCGGGGAGGAGATCTTGTCTCAAGTGGAGGAGTTCAAGTATCCCGGAGTCCCGAGTGAGGGAAGAGTGGATCGTGAGATTGACATGCGGATCGGTGCAGAGTCTGCAGTGACGTGGACCCTGCATTGATTAGTCGTGGTGAAGAAGGAGCTGAGCCAGAGGGCAAAGCTCTCAATTTACCGGTCAATCTACGTTCCCATCCTCACCTATGGTCATGATCTTTGGGTTATGACCGAAAGAACAAGATCACGGGTACAAGCGTCCGAAATGAGTTTCCTCCGCCGAGTGGCGGGGCTCTCCCTTAGAGATAGGGTGAGAAGTTCTCAGAGTAAAGCCGACGCTCCTCCACATCGAGAGGAACCAGATGAGGTGGTTCGGGCATCTGGTCAGGATGCCCCCCTTCCTGGGGCGGTGTTTAGGGCGCGTCAGACCGGTACGAGGCCACGGGAAAGACCCAGGACACGTTGGGTGGACTATGTCTCCCGGCTGGTCTGGGAACATCTCGTGATCCCCCGGGAGGAGCTGGACCAACACAAACATGACAATATCATCATTTGCACACTTTAAAGGCTCTCAACACAAACATGACAATATCATCATTTGCACACTTTAAAGGCCTACTGAAAGCCACTACTAGCGACCACGCAGTCTGATAGTTTATATATCAATGATGACATCTTAACATTGCAACACATGCCAATACGGCCGGGTTAACTTATAAAGGGACATTTTAAATTTCCCGCCACACTTCCGGGTCAAAACGCCTTTGGAGGATGACGTATGCGCGTGACGTAGCCAGTTTAACAGAGGTATGGCTTCCCCATTGAAGCCAATACGAAATAGCTGTTTTCATCTCATTATTCCACAGTATTCTGGACATCTGTGTTGGTGAATCTGTTGCAATTATGTTCATTGTATTATGGAGAAAGAAGCTGAGCAAGCAAAGAAGAAAGTCGGTGCGAAGCGGAGTATTTTGCGAGGGAAGTCAGCAGCAACACAACACAGTCGGTGTTTCATTGTTTACATTCCCGAAAGACGCAGTCAAGATCGAAGAACTCGGACAACAGAGACTCTTACCAGGAGGACTTTGACTTCGTTAACAGACGCAGACGCGATATCGTGAGTACGCTTCCAAACATTTGATCGCTTGCTATAACTAGCTCGAGCTAGTAGCTAGGAGCTAGGAGCTAGCTCCTAGCTACTAGCGGGATTAATTTATGGCATATTAAATATAAGCCTGGTTGTGTTGTGGCTAATAGAGTATATATATGTCTTGTGTTTATTTACTGTTGTAGTCATTCCCAGGTGAATATCAGGTCCCACCCGCGCGCTTCCAAACATTTGATCGCTTGCCCGTACGTGTGTGTCACGTACGTAACTTTGGTTAAATATATAAGCTTTATGAACCTTGGGTTAGGTGAACGGTTCTTTGGGCTGAGTGAGTGTGTGTGTTGTGCAGGTGTTTGAATTGTATTGGCGGGATCCTGTCCATATTACCCGCTCGAGCTATAACTAGCTCGAGCTAGTAGCTAGTAGCTAGGAGCTAGCATAACAAACACCTAGGTGTTTTTATGCGGGATTAATTTGTGTCATATTAAATATAAGCCTGGTTGTGTTGTGGCTAATAGAGTATATATATGTCTTGTGTTTATTTACTGTTGTAGTCATTCCCAGCTGAATATCAGGTCACCCCCGCCTCTCACAGCATCTTCCCTATCTGAATCGCTTCCACTCCCCACTAGTCCTTCACTTGCATTTTCCTCATCCACAAATCTTTCATCCTCGCTCAAATTAATGGGGAAATTGTCGCTTTCTCGGTCCGAATCTCTCTCACTTCATGCGGCCATCATTGTAAACAATAGGGAACTTTGCGTATATGTTCAACTGACTACGTCACGCTACTTCCGGTAGGTGCAAGCCTTTTTTTTATCAGATACCAATAGTTGCGATCTTTATCGTCGTTGTTCTATACTAAATCCTTTCAGCAAAAATATGGCAATATCGCGAAATGATCAAGTATGACACATAGAATAGATCTGGGGCCGTACTTATCAAGCTTCTTAGAGTGCCATTTTACACTTAAGTCCTGAGAATTTGCGAAATTTAGTCCTACTCTCAAACTTAAGAATAAAAGCTTTTTATCAACGTTCTTAAGTCTAAGAATCACTCCTACTCTCCACGATATTTAAGAGACCTTCAGAGGTGTCTTAAGTGGTTAGGAGTTGCCAGCAGGGGATGACACTGAGGCGAGAGAGACGTGCGCGAACGCTCAGGGAACGGAACAATGTTCTGGATTTGTTTGATGACGAGCAGCTGATCAAACGGTATCGTTTAGACAGAGCGGGTATTATTTTTGTCACAGATTTAATACTTTTCGATTCCTTGTTGATTTCTGCATGTGTCTGCAGTGGGCTAGTATATATAGAGCCACCCACACCAGTTTCAAATTAGTTGCCTAATTAATGAATTGGAAAGAAAATGTTATGACAGTAGCGTATGTGTGTGGCCGTGAGGTGAGTGACGTCAGTGAGTGTGTGGGCGAGAGAAGAGAGGGAGCGGTAGCGTGAGTGCCGGCGGGGACTAGTTTGTTTTGTATTATTTTGTAGTTTATTGTCAAAATATACACTCCCATTGTCCACTTCAATATTTCCAAGATATTTCTTTATTCTTAGACAACGGATTCCCTTCCGTGATTGGTCATTTCTATGGACACAGAAATGACGTCACCTAAAATTGCGTTTACGGCACATAGTAATGTCGTAATTCAGCTCTGAGTGTGACACTTAAGATTCAGTCCTACACTTCGCTGAAAGTGTGAGTAAGACGCTTGATAACTAACTTTTAAGTGCAGCTTTCAGCCAAGAATTTATTTACTCTTAAGTCAACTCTTAGCAGACTTCTTAGGAGTCATTCTGAGAAGCTTGATAAGTACGGCCCCTGCTATCCCCGTTTAAATAAAAAAAAATTCATTTTAGTAGGCCTTTAATATCATCATTTGCACACTTTGCATTCTTGCCAGACTTGTGCTGAGTCAGCGCCTCACCTCCGTTTAAAAGTGGTGGACTTTGAGACGTGACGAGTGGGCGTGACGTCCCACCATCTGTCGCCACTTCCCGCCTAATCACGTCCGACGGACGAGGACCAAGGTCATCTGGGCTCGCCATCTCTCACCTGGCAGCGAGAAGGTGGCGGTCCAACAAAACGCTTCATGGGCGTAAACAATGCTTCCCGTCAGCAGGTGAGGAGCAGAGGAAGAAATATTGAAAGTTTTCCTTCTGGTGCTGCCAATTAGTCTCAATCAAGCGCTGACTTCCTGTTATGACAATCCATCTTGGCCGCCTGTCAAGGTGTGACACACCTGCGCTACGTCAGCCGTCAGCTTCCCTAATTGTGTCGGACAGAACGAGACGTTTGATCGAAACAAAACCTCCGACTTGTTGCACGCGTGGCGAGGAAGTCGTCTTCTGGAAGCTGATTGGCAGCCGCCGTCTCATCGATGTTTTATTCACCCGCCGCCTAAAAGGGACATCAGTGAAGACGAGGCCAGGCTGTCAATCTCAGCCTGAGAGTCAATTAGCAGATAAACTGGGCAAGCGCTCTTTGGAGACCTGATGGACTGTCCCACCAAGTCCCGGGGCAAGGTGAGCTTTGACAAGCGGAAAATGCACCTGCCAGGAGGTCACGCCTCTTTTATGTCCGCATGCGTTGACTGTGAGGTAAATACGTGTGTGTGTGTGTGTGTGTGTGTGTGTGTGTGTGTGTGTGTGTGTGTGTGTGTGTGTGTGTGTGTGTGTGTGTGTGTGTGTGTGTGTGTGTGTGTGTGTGTGTGTGTGTGTGTGTGTGTGCACTTGTCTCACCATCCTTGTGTGGACATACACTTGATAAACCACCTTTCTGTGAGGATCTTTTAACTTGTGAGGACATTTGCCTGAACTACAAAAGTAAAATATTTTTTTTACTTTGTGTGTTTTGCATTCTGAAGTGAGGTTGCAACTAGGGATGTCCGATAAATGCTTTAAAATTTAATAGCGGAAATTATCGGTATCGTTTTTTTAATTAACGGTATCGTTTTTTGTTGTTGTTGTTGTTTTGTTTTTTTGTTGTTTTTATTAAATCAACATAAAAACACAAGATACACTTACAATTAGTGCACCAACCCCAAAAACCTCCCTCCCCCATTTACACTCATTCACACAAAAGGGTTGTATCTTTTTTGTTATTAATATTCTGGTTCCTACATTATATATCAATATATATCAATAAAGTCTGCAAGGGATACAGTCCGTAAGCACACATGATTGTGCGTGCTGCTGCTCCACTAATAGTACTAACCTTTAACACTTCATTTGACTCATTTTCATTAATTACTAGTTTCTATGTAACTGTTTTTATATTGTTTTACTTTCTTTTTTATTCAAGAAATTTTTTTTAATTTATTTATCTTATTTTATTAATTTTTTTAAAAAGTACCTTATCTTCACCATACCTGGTTGTCCAAATTAGGCATAATAATGTGTTAATTCCACGACTGCATATATCGGTTGATATCGGTATCGGTTGATATCGGTATCGGTAATTAAAGAGTTGGACAATATCGGAATATTGGATATCAGCAAAAAGCCATTATCTGACATCCCTAGTTGCAACTCTCTACTTCCATCTAGGGCTAGATGTATATTTTTTCATCATTCTAGCTATAGTGGAAAGGGGGGCCCTCACAACCCACTAACCAAACGTGGGTCCACACAAAGTAGGCAAGACATGTATGTGTGTTTGTGTGCGTGTGTGTGCGTGTGTGTGTGTGTGTTCTTGTATTTCTAGCCTTCCTGAGACGTGAAGAAGGAAAAGTATCTTCCATATGAGGAGGTGTGAACAAGTGATGACATAAATCAATAACATTGCATCTGATAGACAATGTCTCATTGGTGGTGACATCCATCAACATGAGGGATCTTTCACATTGACTGTGTGTCGCTTTTAAAAGTGCTCCCCCTCTGGTCAACATATGAAATAACAAGTGTGTGGAAGAAATTGAAATGTTCCCCCTTGGCCAAAATGTATTAAAAATGAATATGTGTATAGAGACATATTGTAATAGCTTGAAGTAAATAATAAAGATTAAAAACCAATTACAAATAAAAAAAATTAAAAAAAATAAAAAAGAACTAAAAGCAGTCTTTTTCTCACAATGTGTCGACTTCTTTCTTTTAAAATTGGGAACAATTTCTCATATTCTTTCTGTTTCTGTAATGTTGCAATATTTTCTCATACAATTATTACTTTTTAATGCAAAATGGTGACATTTGTCATATAAAATTCTGACTTTTATCACAATATTGCCAATTTTGTTGTCGTTCTTGTAAAATAGTGACTTTTTTGAGTAAAATTATAACTTTTGTCATAATTTTGCCAAGTAAAATTCCGATTATTATTTTAATATTGCCAACATTTTAAAGTTTTCTTATAAAATTGTGACTATTGTCGAATAAAATTACGACTCTTTTCATAAAATTGCCAAAAAATTCAGCTTTTCTTGTAAAATTGTGACTGTCATTGAGTAAAATTCCAACTTTTATCATAATGTTGCACACATGTTCAGTTTATCTTGTCAAATGTTGACTTGCGTTGAGAAAAATGTGGACTTTTATTATCATACTGCCAACATTCTATGTTTTTCTTGTGAAATTGTGACCTTTTTCTTGTGAAATTCCAACTCATTTTTTATATTTGCATAGTATGTATATATTATTAATGTTGTAAATACACTTCTTTGTATATCTAGAAAGGCTGGTCCTAAAGAGCATTTTTTTCAGGTCTCAAGAAGGTAACAAATACAAGAATGTGTGTGTGTGTGTGTGTGTGTGTGTGTGTGTGTGTGTGTGTGTGTGTGTGTGTGTGTGTGTGTGTGTGTGTGTGTGTGTGTGTGTGTGTGTGTGTGTGTGTGTGTGTGTGTGTGTGTGTGTGTGTGTGTGTGTGTGTGTGTGTGTGTGTGTGTGTGTGTGTGTGTGTGTGTGTGTGTGTAAATTGTCCATAGATATGAATGTGAGTGTGAAGGATTGTTTATCTGTGCCTTGCAATTGGCCATGCTAATTTGAGTTAGCTTGTTTATGGGATAGTCCATTGTACGTTAGCATTAAGCTATCGGCGTTACAGCTCAACCTTCATCCTGCATAATTGTATTGATTTTTTTCAGTTTATTCCAAATTATTTTATCAATCTAAATAATTTTGTGTATATATATATATATATATATATATATATATATATATATATATATATATATATATATATATATATATATATATATATATATATATATATATATATATATATATATATATATATATATATATATATATATATATATATATATATATATATATATATATATATATATATATATATATATATATATATATATGTGTGTGTGTTTGATTAAGTGAAAAAATAAAATAGATAGATTATTCGGTTAATTGGACAAACTGATAGATTAATTGAATAAACGAATCAATACTTTATTCGATTAATCAAACAAAGTAGTCCGCAGATTACTCAATTAAGCGAACAAACAATCTATAAATTAGTTGATTAATCAAACAAAGTAATCGATAGATTACTTGATTAAGCAAACAAACCAATGGATATGTTACTCGATCAATCGAACAAACTAATCTATAGATTACTTGATTGAGCCAACAAACAATGAATAGATTACTCGATTAATCAAACAAACTAATCGATAATTACTCGATTAATCGAACACATTAATCGATTACTCAATTAATCGAACAAACTAATCCATAGATTACTCAATTAAACTAACAAACCAATCAATAATTACTCGATTAATTGAACAAACTAATCTTTACTTGGTTAAGCGAACAAACCAATGGATAGATCATTCAATTAATCAAACAAATTAATTTATAAATTACACGATTAATCGAGCAAACTAATCAATGGATTACTTGATTAAGCGAACAAATTAATTGATGGATTAATTCATTAATCGAACAAATTATTTGTTGGATTACTCAATTAATCAAACAAACTCATGGATGCATTACTCGATTAATCGAACAAAGTCATTGATAGATTATTCGATTAATCGATGGATTTCTCAATTAAAGGAGCAAAGTTATGGATAGATTACTTGATTAATTAAAAAAAACGAATCGATAATTACTCGATTAATCGAACAAATTAATCGATTGATCACTCTATTAATATGACAACTTAATCGATTAATCGATTAATCGAACACACTAATCCATAGAGTACTCAATTAAGCTAACAAACCAAATTACTCGATTAATCGAACAAACTAATCGATAGATTACTTGATCAAGCAAACAAACCAATGGATAGATCATTCATCAAACAAACTAATCTATAAATTACACGATTAATCGAGCAAATTAATCAATAGATTACTTGATTAAGTGAATAAATTAATTGATAGATTACTTGATTAATCGAACAAATTATTTGATAGATTACTCAATTAACCAAACAAACTCATGGATAGATTACTTGATTAATCAAACAAACTAATTGATAGATTACTCAATTAATTGAAAAAACTCATTAGATTAGATCACTTGATTAATCGAACAAAGTCATTGACAAATTACTTGATTAATCGATGGATTTCTCAATTAATGGAACAAAGTTATGGATAGATTACTTGATTAATCAAACAAACTAATTGGAATTACTCAACTAATCGAACACATTAACCGATTGATCACTCAATTAATAGAAAAAATTAATCGATTAATCGAACAAACGAATCCATATATTACTCAATTAAGCTAAAAAACCAAATTACTCGATTAATCGAACAAACTAATCGATAGATTACTTGATTAAGCAAACAAACCAATGGATAGATCATTCATCAAACAAACCAATCTATAAATTACACGATTAATCGAGCAAACTAATCAATAGATTATTTAATTAACCAAACAAATGACTTGATAGATTACTCGATTAATTGATCAATTTATTTAATAGATTACTCAATTAATTAAACAAACTCATGGATAGATTACTTGATTAATCAAACAAACTAATTGATAATTACTCGATTAATCGAACACATTAACCGATTGAGTACTCGATTAATCGAACAAATTAACCGATTAATCGAACAAACGAATCCATATATTACTCAATTAAGCTAACAAACCAAATCACTCGATTAATCGAACAAACTAATCGATAGATTACTTGATTAAGCAAACAAACCAATGGATAGATCATTCATCAAACAAAGTAATCTATAAATTACACGATTAATCGAGCAAACTAATCAATAGATTATTTAATTAACCAAACAAATGACTTGATAGATTACTCGATTAATTGAACAATTTATTTAATAGATTACTCAATTGATTAAACAAACTCATGGATAGATTACTCGATTAATCGAACAAACTAATCGATAGATTACTTGATTAATTGAACAAACTCATTAGATTAGATTACTTGTCTAATCGAACAAAGTCATTGACATATTACTCGATTAATCGATGGATTACTGGAATAATGGAACAAAGTTATGATAGATTACTGGATTAATGGAACAAAATTATGATAGATTACTGGATCAATGGAACAAAGTTATGGATACATTACTGGACTAATGGAACAAAGTTATGATAGATTACTGGATTAATGGAACAAAGTTATGATACATTACTGGATTAATGGAACAAAGTTATGGATACATTACTGGATTAATGGAACAAAATTATGATAGATTACTGGATTAATGGAACAAAGTTATGATAGATTACTGGATTAATGGAACAAAGTTATGGATTCATTACTGGATTAATGGAACAAAGTTATGATAGATAACTGGATTAATGGAACAAAGTTATGGATACATTACTGGATTAATGGCACAAAGTTATGATAGATAACTGGATTAATGGAACAAAGTTATGGATAGATTACTGTATTAATGGAACAAAGTTATGATAGATTATTGGATTAATGGAAGAAAGTTATGATAGATTACTGGATTAATGGAAAAAAGTTATGATAGATTATCGGATTAATGGAAGAAAGTTATGATAGATTATCGGATTAATGGAACAAAGTTATGATAGATTATTGGATTAATGGAACAAAATTATGATAGATTATTGGATTAATGGAACAAAATTATGGATAGATTACTGGATTAATGGAAGAAAGTTATGATAGATTATTGGATTAATGGAACAAAGTTATGATAGATTACTGGATTAATGGAAGAAAATAGATGAGTGGATGACTAAATAGTATAAACTATGTACTTCCTGTGGCACAGGAAGTGAGTGTGACGTGTGAGGTGTGAAATATGTGTGCATACAAATGTGGGAAAAAGAAGCGCTGTTATTTTGAAAGGACAAGTGTGTATGCCAGGGTGAAAATGGGAGTGACAAGTTGTTCTTCATGGTCGTCAGTGAATAAGAGCCCAGTTGACCACCCCACACTCCCTAGCGGGGGTCTGGGCGCCCCGCCGCCTCTTTTCCTGCCCTTTTGTCTGCCGCAGCACGGAGGCCAGGGGACGCCGCCTTTGTCCACGTGTCAGGCGCCCACGCCGCGTCCTAGCCAGCTGCGACGGCGGCCATGACAGGGGATGCGGCGGCCATGAAGGAGGATTAGCGTGCGCCTATTGTCTGCGGACCCTGGCGCTCTAATCCCCCATTGCTGTCTGACAGGTACGCAGGTGGAAGTGTGTAAACTCTTATTATCTGCCTTGACCTGCCCACTGCATGCAGGACTCTGCAGTCTGATGCCTGATGACCTAGAGATCTTGTTCCTTGTTCTACTGCACCCGCTCCTTGTTCTACTGTCCTTGTTCTACTGCACCCGCTCCTTGTTCTACTGCACCCGCTCCTTGTATTACTGCACCCGCTCCTTGTTCTACTGCACCCGCTCCTTGTTCTACTGCACCCGCTCCTTGTTCTACTGTCCTTGTTCTACTGCACCCGCTCCTTGTTCTACTGTCCTTGTTCTACTGCACCCGCTCCTTGTATTACTGCACCCACTCCTTGTTCTACTGCACCCGCTCCTTGTTCTACTGCACCCGCTCCTTGTTCTACTGCACCCGCTCCTTGTTCTACTGCACCCGCTCCTTGTTCTACTGCACCCGCTCCTTGTTCTACTGCACCCGCTCCTTGTATTACTGCACCCGCTCCTTGTTCTACTGCACCCGCTCCTTGTATTACTGCACCCGCTCCTTGTTCTGATGCACCCGCTCCTTGTTCTACTGCACCCGCTCCTTGTTCTACTGCACCTGGTCCTTGTTCTGATGCACCCGCTCCTTGTTCTACTGCACCAAGACCTAAGTCCTCCTGCGAGTGTTCTCACTGACCTGGGTCTAACCTGGGACATAAGTTGGACACATCTCATGTCATGAACACCAAA
>NC_084749.1:51206762-51257320 GCF_033978785.1 Entelurus aequoreus
CTAACCCTAACCCTAACCCTAACCCTAACCCTAACCCTAACCCTAACCCTAACCCTAACCCTAACCCTAACCCTAACCCTAACCCTAACCCTAACCCTAACCCTAACCCTAACCCTAACCCTAACCCTAACCCTAACCCTAACCCTAACCCTAACCCTAACCCTAACCCTAACCCTAACCCTAACCCTAACCCTAACCCTAACCCTAACCCTAACCCTAACCCTAACCCTAACCCTAACCCTAACCCTAACCCTAACCCTAACCCTAACCCTAACCCTAACCCTAACCCTAACCCTAACCCTAACCCTAACCCTAACCCTAACCCTAACCCTAACCCTAACCCTAACCCTAACCCTAACCCTAACCCTAACCCTAACCCTAACCCTAACCCTAACCCTAACCCTAACCCTAACCCTAACCCTAACCCTAACCCTAACCCTAACCCTAACCCTAACCCTAACCCTAACCCTAACCCTAACCCTAACCCTAACCCTAACCCTAACCCTAACCCTAACCCTAACCCTAACCCTAACCCTAACCCTAACCCTAACCCTAACCCTAACCCTAACCCTAACCCTAACCCTAACCCTAACCCTAACCCTAACCCTAACCCTAACCCTAACCCTAACCCTAACCCTAACCCTAACCCTAACCCTAACCCTAACCCTAACCCTAACCCTAACCCTAACCCTAACCCTAACCCTAACCCTAACCCTAACCCTAACCCTAACCCTAACCCTAACCCTAACCCTAACCCTAACCCTAACCCTAACCCTAACCCTAACCCTAACCCTAACCCTAACCCTAACCCTAACCCTAACCCTAACCCTAACCCTAACCCTAACCCTAACCCTAACCCTAACCCTAACCCTAACCCTAACCCTAACCCTAACCCTAACCCTAACCCTAACCCTAACCCTAACCCTAACCCTAACCCTAACCCTAACCCTAACCCTAACCCTAACCCTAACCCTAACCCTAACCCTAACCCTAACCCTAACCCTAACCCTAACCCTAACCCTAACCCTAACCCTAACCCTAACCCTAACCCTAACCCTAACCCTAACCCTAACCCTAACCCTAACCCTAACCCTAACCCTAACCCTAACCCTAACCCTAACCCTAACCCTAACCCTAACCCTAACCCTAACCCTAACCCTAACCCTAACCCTAACCCTAACCCTAACCCTAACCCTAACCCTAACCCTAACCCTAACCCTAACCCTAACCCTAACCCTAACCCTAACCCTAACCCTAACCCTAACCCTAACCCTAACCCTAACCCTAACCCTAACCCTAACCCTAACCCTAACCCTAACCCTAACCCTAACCCTAACCCTAACCCTAACCCTAACCCTAACCCTAACCCTAACCCTAACCCTAACCCTAACCCTAACCCTAACCCTAACCCTAACCCTAACCCTAACCCTAACCCTAACCCTAACCCTAACCCTAACCCTAACCCTAACCCTAACCCTAACCCTAACCCTAACCCTAACCCTAACCCTAACCCTAACCCTAACCCTAACCCTAACCCTAACCCTAACCCTAACCCTAACCCTAACCCTAACCCTAACCCTAACCCTAACCCTAACCCTAACCCTAACCCTAACCCTAACCCTAACCCTAACCCTAACCCTAACCCTAACCCTAACCCTAACCCTAACCCTAACCCTAACCCTAACCCTAACCCTAACCCTAACCCTAACCCTAACCCTAACCCTAACCCTAACCCTAACCCTAACCCTAACCCTAACCCTAACCCTAACCCTAACCCTAACCCTAACCCTAACCCTAACCCTAACCCTAACCCTAACCCTAACCCTAACCCTAACCCTAACCCTAACCCTAACCCTAACCCTAACCCTAACCCTAACCCTAACCCTAACCCTAACCCTAACCCTAACCCTAACCCTAACCCTAACCCTAACCCTAACCCTAACCCTAACCCTAACCCTAACCCTAACCCTAACCCTAACCCTAACCCTAACCCTAACCCTAACCCTAACCCTAACCCTAACCCTAACCCTAACCCTAACCCTAACCCTAACCCTAACCCTAACCCTAACCCTAACCCTAACCCTAACCCTAACCCTAACCCTAACCCTAACCCTAACCCTAACCCTAACCCTAACCCTAACCCTAACCCTAACCCTAACCCTAACCCTAACCCTAACCCTAACCCTAACCCTAACCCTAACCCTAACCCTAACCCTAACCCTAACCCTAACCCTAACCCTAACCCTAACCCTAACCCTAACCCTAACCCTAACCCTAACCCTAACCCTAACCCTAACCCTAACCCTAACCCTAACCCTAACCCTAACCCTAACCCTAACCCTAACCCTAACCCTAACCCTAACCCTAACCCTAACCCTAACCCTAACCCTAACCCTAACCCTAACCCTAACCCTAACCCTAACCCTAACCCTAACCCTAACCCTAACCCTAACCCTAACCCTAACCCTAACCCTAACCCTAACCCTAACCCTAACCCTAACCCTAACCCTAACCCTAACCCTAACCCTAACCCTAACCCTAACCCTAACCCTAACCCTAACCCTAACCCTAACCCTAACCCTAACCCTAACCCTAACCCTAACCCTAACCCTAACCCTAACCCTAACCCTAACCCTAACCCTAACCCTAACCCTAACCCTAACCCTAACCCTAACCCTAACCCTAACCCTAACCCTAACCCTAACCCTAACCCTAACCCTAACCCTAACCCTAACCCTAACCCTAACCCTAACCCTAACCCTAACCCTAACCCTAACCCTAACCCTAACCCTAACCCTAACCCTAACCCTAACCCTAACCCTAACCCTAACCCTAACCCTAACCCTAACCCTAACCCTAACCCTAACCCTAACCCTAACCCTAACCCTAACCCTAACCCTAACCCTAACCCTAACCCTAACCCTAACCCTAACCCTAACCCTAACCCTAACCCTAACCCTAACCCTAACCCTAACCCTAACCCTAACCCTAACCCTAACCCTAACCCTAACCCTAACCCTAACCCTAACCCTAACCCTAACCCTAACCCTAACCCTAACCCTAACCCTAACCCTAACCCTAACCCTAACCCTAACCCTAACCCTAACCCTAACCCTAACCCTAACCCTAACCCTAACCCTAACCCTAACCCTAACCCTAACCCTAACCCTAACCCTAACCCTAACCCTAACCCTAACCCTAACCCTAACCCTAACCCTAACCCTAACCCTAACCCTAACCCTAACCCTAACCCTAACCCTAACCCTAACCCTAACCCTAACCCTAACCCTAACCCTAACCCTAACCCTAACCCTAACCCTAACCCTAACCCTAACCCTAACCCTAACCCTAACCCTAACCCTAACCCTAACCCTAACCCTAACCCTAACCCTAACCCTAACCCTAACCCTAACCCTAACCCTAACCCTAACCCTAACCCTAACCCTAACCCTAACCCTAACCCTAACCCTAACCCTAACCCTAACCCTAACCCTAACCCTAACCCTAACCCTAACCCTAACCCTAACCCTAACCCTAACCCTAACCCTAACCCTAACCCTAACCCTAACCCTAACCCTAACCCTAACCCTAACCCTAACCCTAACCCTAACCCTAACCCTAACCCTAACCCTAACCCTAACCCTAACCCTAACCCTAACCCTAACCCTAACCCTAACCCTAACCCTAACCCTAACCCTAACCCTAACCCTAACCCTAACCCTAACCCTAACCCTAACCCTAACCCTAACCCTAACCCTAACCCTAACCCTAACCCTAACCCTAACCCTAACCCTAACCCTAACCCTAACCCTAACCCTAACCCTAACCCTAACCCTAACCCTAACCCTAACCCTAACCCTAACCCTAACCCTAACCCTAACCCTAACCCTAACCCTAACCCTAACCCTAACCCTAACCCTAACCCTAACCCTAACCCTAACCCTAACCCTAACCCTAACCCTAACCCTAACCCTAACCCTAACCCTAACCCTAACCCTAACCCTAACCCTAACCCTAACCCTAACCCTAACCCTAACCCTAACCCTAACCCTAACCCTAACCCTAACCCTAACCCTAACCCTAACCCTAACCCTAACCCTAACCCTAACCCTAACCCTAACCCTAACCCTAACCCTAACCCTAACCCTAACCCTAACCCTAACCCTAACCCTAACCCTAACCCTAACCCTAACCCTAACCCTAACCCTAACCCTAACCCTAACCCTAACCCTAACCCTAACCCTAACCCTAACCCTAACCCTAACCCTAACCCTAACCCTAACCCTAACCCTAACCCTAACCCTAACCCTAACCCTAACCCTAACCCTAACCCTAACCCTAACCCTAACCCTAACCCTAACCCTAACCCTAACCCTAACCCTAACCCTAACCCTAACCCTAACCCTAACCCTAACCCTAACCCTAACCCTAACCCTAACCCTAACCCTAACCCTAACCCTAACCCTAACCCTAACCCTAACCCTAACCCTAACCCTAACCCTAACCCTAACCCTAACCCTAACCCTAACCCTAACCCTAACCCTAACCCTAACCCTAACCCTAACCCTAACCCTAACCCTAACCCTAACCCTAACCCTAACCCTAACCCTAACCCTAACCCTAACCCTAACCCTAACCCTAACCCTAACCCTAACCCTAACCCTAACCCTAACCCTAACCCTAACCCTAACCCTAACCCTAACCCTAACCCTAACCCTAACCCTAACCCTAACCCTAACCCTAACCCTAACCCTAACCCTAACCCTAACCCTAACCCTAACCCTAACCCTAACCCTAACCCTAACCCTAACCCTAACCCTAACCCTAACCCTAACCCTAACCCTAACCCTAACCCTAACCCTAACCCTAACCCTAACCCTAACCCTAACCCTAACCCTAACCCTAACCCTAACCCTAACCCTAACCCTAACCCTAACCCTAACCCTAACCCTAACCCTAACCCTAACCCTAACCCTAACCCTAACCCTAACCCTAACCCTAACCCTAACCCTAACCCTAACCCTAACCCTAACCCTAACCCTAACCCTAACCCTAACCCTAACCCTAACCCTAACCCTAACCCTAACCCTAACCCTAACCCTAACCCTAACCCTAACCCTAACCCTAACCCTAACCCTAACCCTAACCCTAACCCTAACCCTAACCCTAACCCTAACCCTAACCCTAACCCTAACCCTAACCCTAACCCTAACCCTAACCCTAACCCTAACCCTAACCCTAACCCTAACCCTAACCCTAACCCTAACCCTAACCCTAACCCTAACCCTAACCCTAACCCTAACCCTAACCCTAACCCTAACCCTAACCCTAACCCTAACCCTAACCCTAACCCTAACCCTAACCCTAACCCTAACCCTAACCCTAACCCTAACCCTAACCCTAACCCTAACCCTAACCCTAACCCTAACCCTAACCCTAACCCTAACCCTAACCCTAACCCTAACCCTAACCCTAACCCTAACCCTAACCCTAACCCTAACCCTAACCCTAACCCTAACCCTAACCCTAACCCTAACCCTAACCCTAACCCTAACCCTAACCCTAACCCTAACCCTAACCCTAACCCTAACCCTAACCCTAACCCTAACCCTAACCCTAACCCTAACCCTAACCCTAACCCTAACCCTAACCCTAACCCTAACCCTAACCCTAACCCTAACCCTAACCCTAACCCTAACCCTAACCCTAACCCTAACCCTAACCCTAACCCTAACCCTAACCCTAACCCTAACCCTAACCCTAACCCTAACCCTAACCCTAACCCTAACCCTAACCCTAACCCTAACCCTAACCCTAACCCTAACCCTAACCCTAACCCTAACCCTAACCCTAACCCTAACCCTAACCCTAACCCTAACCCTAACCCTAACCCTAACCCTAACCCTAACCCTAACCCTAACCCTAACCCTAACCCTAACCCTAACCCTAACCCTAACCCTAACCCTAACCCTAACCCTAACCCTAACCCTAACCCTAACCCTAACCCTAACCCTAACCCTAACCCTAACCCTAACCCTAACCCTAACCCTAACCCTAACCCTAACCCTAACCCTAACCCTAACCCTAACCCTAACCCTAACCCTAACCCTAACCCTAACCCTAACCCTAACCCTAACCCTAACCCTAACCCTAACCCTAACCCTAACCCTAACCCTAACCCTAACCCTAACCCTAACCCTAACCCTAACCCTAACCCTAACCCTAACCCTAACCCTAACCCTAACCCTAACCCTAACCCTAACCCTAACCCTAACCCTAACCCTAACCCTAACCCTAACCCTAACCCTAACCCTAACCCTAACCCTAACCCTAACCCTAACCCTAACCCTAACCCTAACCCTAACCCTAACCCTAACCCTAACCCTAACCCTAACCCTAACCCTAACCCTAACCCTAACCCTAACCCTAACCCTAACCCTAACCCTAACCCTAACCCTAACCCTAACCCTAACCCTAACCCTAACCCTAACCCTAACCCTAACCCTAACCCTAACCCTAACCCTAACCCTAACCCTAACCCTAACCCTAACCCTAACCCTAACCCTAACCCTAACCCTAACCCTAACCCTAACCCTAACCCTAACCCTAACCCTAACCCTAACCCTAACCCTAACCCTAACCCTAACCCTAACCCTAACCCTAACCCTAACCCTAACCCTAACCCTAACCCTAACCCTAACCCTAACCCTAACCCTAACCCTAACCCTAACCCTAACCCTAACCCTAACCCTAACCCTAACCCTAACCCTAACCCTAACCCTAACCCTAACCCTAACCCTAACCCTAACCCTAACCCTAACCCTAACCCTAACCCTAACCCTAACCCTAACCCTAACCCTAACCCTAACCCCTAACCCTAACCCTAACCCTAACCCTAACCCTAACCCTAACCCTAACCCTAACCCTAACCCTAACCCTAACCCTAACCCTAACCCTAACCCTAACCCTAACCCTAACCCTAACCCTAACCCTAACCCTAACCCTAACCCTAACCCTAACCCTAACCCTAACCCTCCCCGGCGGTCGATGAGGGCACATCCTGCTGTAGAGAAATAGGGAAGATGAATTAGCCTCAGGAGACTAGGAGTGCTCCACCTACTGGGAATTAGAAGCGTCCCAGTAGGCATGAGGTAACAGAAAGCCAACCTGATGAGGCCTAGGGGGCCGAAACGCGTAGTTGGACAGCCACAATAGTTTCTGCGCTTGTGTTTGCCACCGCATTCTCATTCGGGGTCTCTGGGGAGTTTTGCGTTTGGCGTGGGCGTCGCCTGACGGGTTGTAGACGGACAGTGCACACCCTTTGCCCCTCCCCCTTACCCTAACCCTAACCCTAACCACAAACCTAACCCGCCAGTGCCTCCAACCCGTCGGTTGGGTGGCGCCCTGCCGTCCGTGGGCCCTCTGGGGACTTTGTTTGTGATGTGGTGGAGGGGTCAAACACATTAATAACACAGGAGTCAGAGCTTGATCAAAGCAAACATTTTAATACAGGTAACAAACACATTGATACTTACCTGGGTGTTTGTCCACTATGTGACGCACACAATACGTCAAGATGACACGTCACACATGTAGGATTAATTTTTGATCAATATTTTTGAGAAGTCGCTGGCGACACTGCAGTGGAGAGCTTGAGCCCCGCCCCCTGCAGTATTCTCCTATAAATAGCTCCTCCTGCCAGAAGGCTCACTCCCTCCCCGGCGGTCGATGAGGGCACATCCTGCTGTAGAGAAATAGGGAAGATGAATTAGCCTCAGGAGACTAGGAGTGCTCCACCTACTGGGAATTAGAAGCGTCCCAGTAGGCATGAGGTAACAGAAAGCCAACCTGATGAGGCCTAGGGGGCCGAAACGCGTAGTTGGACAGCCACAATAGTTTCTGCGCTTGTGTTTGCCACCGCATTCTCATTCGGGGTCTCTGGGGAGTTTTGCGTTTGGCGTGGGCGTCGCCTGACGGGTTGTAGACGGACAGTGCACACCCTTTGCCCCTCCCCCTTACCCTAACCCTAACCCTAACCACAAACCTAACCCGCCAGTGCCTCCAACCCGTCGGTTGGGTGGCGCCCTGCCGTCCGTGGGCCCTCTGGGGACTTTGTTTGTGATGTGGTGGAGGGGTCAAACACATTAATAACACAGGAGTCAGAGCTTGATCAAAGCAAACATTTTAATACAGGTAACAAACACATTGATACTTACCTGGGTGTTTGTCCACTATGTGACGCACACAATACGTCAAGATGACACGTCACACATGTAGGATTAATTTTTGATCAATATTTTTGAGAAGTCGCTGGCGACACTGCAGTGGAGAGCTTGAGCCCCGCCCCCTGCAGTATTCTCCTATAAATAGCTCCTCCTGCCAGAAGGCTCACTCCCTCCCCGGCGGTCGATGAGGGCACATCCTGCTGTAGAGAAATAGGGAAGATGAATTAGCCTCAGGAGACTAGGAGTGCTCCACCTACTGGGAATTAGAAGCGTCCCAGTAGGCATGAGGTAACAGAAAGCCAACCTGATGAGGCCTAGGGGGCCGAAACGCGTAGTTGGACAGCCACAATAGTTTCTGCGCTTGTGTTTGCCACCGCATTCTCATTCGGGGTCTCTGGGGAGTTTTGCGTTTGGCGTGGGCGTCGCCTGACGGGTTGTAGACGGACAGTGCACACCCTTTGCCCCTCCCCCTTACCCTAACCCTAACCCTAACCACAAACCTAACCCGCCAGTGCCTCCAACCCGTCGGTTGGGTGGCGCCCTGCCGTCCGTGGGCCCTCTGGGGACTTTGTTTGTGATGTGGTGGAGGGGTCAAACACATTAATAACACAGGAGTCAGAGCTTGATCAAAGCAAACATTTTAATACAGGTAACAAACACATTGATACTTACCTGGGTGTTTGTCCACTATGTGACGCACACAATACGTCAAGATGACACGTCACACATGTAGGATTAATTTTTGATCAATATTTTTGAGAAGTCGCTGGCGACACTGCAGTGGAGAGCTTGAGCCCCGCCCCCTGCAGTATTCTCCTATAAATAGCTCCTCCTGCCAGAAGGCTCACTCCCTCCCCGGCGGTCGATGAGGGCACATCCTGCTGTAGAGAAATAGGGAAGATGAATTAGCCTCAGGAGACTAGGAGTGCTCCACCTACTGGGAATTAGAAGCGTCCCAGTAGGCATGAGGTAACAGAAAGCCAACCTGATGAGGCCTAGGGGGCCGAAACGCGTAGTTGGACAGCCACAATAGTTTCTGCGCTTGTGTTTGCCACCGCATTCTCATTCGGGGTCTCTGGGGAGTTTTGCGTTTGGCGTGGGCGTCGCCTGACGGGTTGTAGACGGACAGTGCACACCCTTTGCCCCTCCCCCTTACCCTAACCCTAACCCTAACCACAAACCTAACCCGCCAGTGCCTCCAACCCGTCGGTTGGGTGGCGCCCTGCCGTCCGTGGGCCCTCTGGGGACTTTGTTTGTGATGTGGTGGAGGGGTCAAACACATTAATAACACAGGAGTCAGAGCTTGATCAAAGCAAACATTTTAATACAGGTAACAAACACATTGATACTTACCTGGGTGTTTGTCCACTATGTGACGCACACAATACGTCAAGATGACACGTCACACATGTAGGATTAATTTTTGATCAATATTTTTGAGAAGTCGCTGGCGACACTGCAGTGGAGAGCTTGAGCCCCGCCCCCTGCAGTATTCTCCTATAAATAGCTCCTCCTGCCAGAAGGCTCACTCCCTCCCCGGCGGTCGATGAGGGCACATCCTGCTGTAGAGAAATAGGGAAGATGAATTAGCCTCAGGAGACTAGGAGTGCTCCACCTACTGGGAATTAGAAGCGTCCCAGTAGGCATGAGGTAACAGAAAGCCAACCTGATGAGGCCTAGGGGGCCGAAACGCGTAGTTGGACAGCCACAATAGTTTCTGCGCTTGTGTTTGCCACCGCATTCTCATTCGGGGTCTCTGGGGAGTTTTGCGTTTGGCGTGGGCGTCGCCTGACGGGTTGTAGACGGACAGTGCACACCCTTTGCCCCTCCCCCTTACCCTAACCCTAACCCTAACCACAAACCTAACCCGCCAGTGCCTCCAACCCGTCGGTTGGGTGGCGCCCTGCCGTCCGTGGGCCCTCTGGGGACTTTGTTTGTGATGTGGTGGAGGGGTCAAACACATTAATAACACAGGAGTCAGAGCTTGATCAAAGCAAACATTTTAATACAGGTAACAAACACATTGATACTTACCTGGGTGTTTGTCCACTATGTGACGCACACAATACGTCAAGATGACACGTCACACATGTAGGATTAATTTTTGATCAATATTTTTGAGAAGTCGCTGGCGACACTGCAGTGGAGAGCTTGAGCCCCGCCCCCTGCAGTATTCTCCTATAAATAGCTCCTCCTGCCAGAAGGCTCACTCCCTCCCCGGCGGTCGATGAGGGCACATCCTGCTGTAGAGAAATAGGGAAGATGAATTAGCCTCAGGAGACTAGGAGTGCTCCACCTACTGGGAATTAGAAGCGTCCCAGTAGGCATGAGGTAACAGAAAGCCAACCTGATGAGGCCTAGGGGGCCGAAACGCGTAGTTGGACAGCCACAATAGTTTCTGCGCTTGTGTTTGCCACCGCATTCTCATTCGGGGTCTCTGGGGAGTTTTGCGTTTGGCGTGGGCGTCGCCTGACGGGTTGTAGACGGACAGTGCACACCCTTTGCCCCTCCCCCTTACCCTAACCCTAACCCTAACCACAAACCTAACCCGCCAGTGCCTCCAACCCGTCGGTTGGGTGGCGCCCTGCCGTCCGTGGGCCCTCTGGGGACTTTGTTTGTGATGTGGTGGAGGGGTCAAACACATTAATAACACAGGAGTCAGAGCTTGATCAAAGCAAACATTTTAATACAGGTAACAAACACATTGATACTTACCTGGGTGTTTGTCCACTATGTGACGCACACAATACGTCAAGATGACACGTCACACATGTAGGATTAATTTTTGATCAATATTTTTGAGAAGTCGCTGGCGACACTGCAGTGGAGAGCTTGAGCCCCGCCCCCTGCAGTATTCTCCTATAAATAGCTCCTCCTGCCAGAAGGCTCACTCCCTCCCCGGCGGTCGATGAGGGCACATCCTGCTGTAGAGAAATAGGGAAGATGAATTAGCCTCAGGAGACTAGGAGTGCTCCACCTACTGGGAATTAGAAGCGTCCCAGTAGGCATGAGGTAACAGAAAGCCAACCTGATGAGGCCTAGGGGGCCGAAACGCGTAGTTGGACAGCCACAATAGTTTCTGCGCTTGTGTTTGCCACCGCATTCTCATTCGGGGTCTCTGGGGAGTTTTGCGTTTGGCGTGGGCGTCGCCTGACGGGTTGTAGACGGACAGTGCACACCCTTTGCCCCTCCCCCTTACCCTAACCCTAACCCTAACCACAAACCTAACCCGCCAGTGCCTCCAACCCGTCGGTTGGGTGGCGCCCTGCCGTCCGTGGGCCCTCTGGGGACTTTGTTTGTGATGTGGTGGAGGGGTCAAACACATTAATAACACAGGAGTCAGAGCTTGATCAAAGCAAACATTTTAATACAGGTAACAAACACATTGATACTTACCTGGGTGTTTGTCCACTATGTGACGCACACAATACGTCAAGATGACACGTCACACATGTAGGATTAATTTTTGATCAATATTTTTGAGAAGTCGCTGGCGACACTGCAGTGGAGAGCTTGAGCCCCGCCCCCTGCAGTATTCTCCTATAAATAGCTCCTCCTGCCAGAAGGCTCACTCCCTCCCCGGCGGTCGATGAGGGCACATCCTGCTGTAGAGAAATAGGGAAGATGAATTAGCCTCAGGAGACTAGGAGTGCTCCACCTACTGGGAATTAGAAGCGTCCCAGTAGGCATGAGGTAACAGAAAGCCAACCTGATGAGGCCTAGGGGGCCGAAACGCGTAGTTGGACAGCCACAATAGTTTCTGCGCTTGTGTTTGCCACCGCATTCTCATTCGGGGTCTCTGGGGAGTTTTGCGTTTGGCGTGGGCGTCGCCTGACGGGTTGTAGACGGACAGTGCACACCCTTTGCCCCTCCCCCTTACCCTAACCCTAACCCTAACCACAAACCTAACCCGCCAGTGCCTCCAACCCGTCGGTTGGGTGGCGCCCTGCCGTCCGTGGGCCCTCTGGGGACTTTGTTTGTGATGTGGTGGAGGGGTCAAACACATTAATAACACAGGAGTCAGAGCTTGATCAAAGCAAACATTTTAATACAGGTAACAAACACATTGATACTTACCTGGGTGTTTGTCCACTATGTGACGCACACAATACGTCAAGATGACACGTCACACATGTAGGATTAATTTTTGATCAATATTTTTGAGAAGTCGCTGGCGACACTGCAGTGGAGAGCTTGAGCCCCGCCCCCTGCAGTATTCTCCTATAAATAGCTCCTCCTGCCAGAAGGCTCACTCCCTCCCCGGCGGTCGATGAGGGCACATCCTGCTGTAGAGAAATAGGGAAGATGAATTAGCCTCAGGAGACTAGGAGTGCTCCACCTACTGGGAATTAGAAGCGTCCCAGTAGGCATGAGGTAACAGAAAGCCAACCTGATGAGGCCTAGGGGGCCGAAACGCGTAGTTGGACAGCCACAATAGTTTCTGCGCTTGTGTTTGCCACCGCATTCTCATTCGGGGTCTCTGGGGAGTTTTGCGTTTGGCGTGGGCGTCGCCTGACGGGTTGTAGACGGACAGTGCACACCCTTTGCCCCTCCCCCTTACCCTAACCCTAACCCTAACCACAAACCTAACCCGCCAGTGCCTCCAACCCGTCGGTTGGGTGGCGCCCTGCCGTCCGTGGGCCCTCTGGGGACTTTGTTTGTGATGTGGTGGAGGGGTCAAACACATTAATAACACAGGAGTCAGAGCTTGATCAAAGCAAACATTTTAATACAGGTAACAAACACATTGATACTTACCTGGGTGTTTGTCCACTATGTGACGCACACAATACGTCAAGATGACACGTCACACATGTAGGATTAATTTTTGATCAATATTTTTGAGAAGTCGCTGGCGACACTGCAGTGGAGAGCTTGAGCCCCGCCCCCTGCAGTATTCTCCTATAAATAGCTCCTCCTGCCAGAAGGCTCACTCCCTCCCCGGCGGTCGATGAGGGCACATCCTGCTGTAGAGAAATAGGGAAGATGAATTAGCCTCAGGAGACTAGGAGTGCTCCACCTACTGGGAATTAGAAGCGTCCCAGTAGGCATGAGGTAACAGAAAGCCAACCTGATGAGGCCTAGGGGGCCGAAACGCGTAGTTGGACAGCCACAATAGTTTCTGCGCTTGTGTTTGCCACCGCATTCTCATTCGGGGTCTCTGGGGAGTTTTGCGTTTGGCGTGGGCGTCGCCTGACGGGTTGTAGACGGACAGTGCACACCCTTTGCCCCTCCCCCTTACCCTAACCCTAACCCTAACCACAAACCTAACCCGCCAGTGCCTCCAACCCGTCGGTTGGGTGGCGCCCTGCCGTCCGTGGGCCCTCTGGGGACTTTGTTTGTGATGTGGTGGAGGGGTCAAACACATTAATAACACAGGAGTCAGAGCTTGATCAAAGCAAACATTTTAATACAGGTAACAAACACATTGATACTTACCTGGGTGTTTGTCCACTATGTGACGCACACAATACGTCAAGATGACACGTCACACATGTAGGATTAATTTTTGATCAATATTTTTGAGAAGTCGCTGGCGACACTGCAGTGGAGAGCTTGAGCCCCGCCCCCTGCAGTATTCTCCTATAAATAGCTCCTCCTGCCAGAAGGCTCACTCCCTCCCCGGCGGTCGATGAGGGCACATCCTGCTGTAGAGAAATAGGGAAGATGAATTAGCCTCAGGAGACTAGGAGTGCTCCACCTACTGGGAATTAGAAGCGTCCCAGTAGGCATGAGGTAACAGAAAGCCAACCTGATGAGGCCTAGGGGGCCGAAACGCGTAGTTGGACAGCCACAATAGTTTCTGCGCTTGTGTTTGCCACCGCATTCTCATTCGGGGTCTCTGGGGAGTTTTGCGTTTGGCGTGGGCGTCGCCTGACGGGTTGTAGACGGACAGTGCACACCCTTTGCCCCTCCCCCTTACCCTAACCCTAACCCTAACCACAAACCTAACCCGCCAGTGCCTCCAACCCGTCGGTTGGGTGGCGCCCTGCCGTCCGTGGGCCCTCTGGGGACTTTGTTTGTGATGTGGTGGAGGGGTCAAACACATTAATAACACAGGAGTCAGAGCTTGATCAAAGCAAACATTTTAATACAGGTAACAAACACATTGATACTTACCTGGGTGTTTGTCCACTATGTGACGCACACAATACGTCAAGATGACACGTCACACATGTAGGATTAATTTTTGATCAATATTTTTGAGAAGTCGCTGGCGACACTGCAGTGGAGAGCTTGAGCCCCGCCCCCTGCAGTATTCTCCTATAAATAGCTCCTCCTGCCAGAAGGCTCACTCCCTCCCCGGCGGTCGATGAGGGCACATCCTGCTGTAGAGAAATAGGGAAGATGAATTAGCCTCAGGAGACTAGGAGTGCTCCACCTACTGGGAATTAGAAGCGTCCCAGTAGGCATGAGGTAACAGAAAGCCAACCTGATGAGGCCTAGGGGGCCGAAACGCGTAGTTGGACAGCCACAATAGTTTCTGCGCTTGTGTTTGCCACCGCATTCTCATTCGGGGTCTCTGGGGAGTTTTGCGTTTGGCGTGGGCGTCGCCTGACGGGTTGTAGACGGACAGTGCACACCCTTTGCCCCTCCCCCTTACCCTAACCCTAACCCTAACCACAAACCTAACCCGCCAGTGCCTCCAACCCGTCGGTTGGGTGGCGCCCTGCCGTCCGTGGGCCCTCTGGGGACTTTGTTTGTGATGTGGTGGAGGGGTCAAACACATTAATAACACAGGAGTCAGAGCTTGATCAAAGCAAACATTTTAATACAGGTAACAAACACATTGATACTTACCTGGGTGTTTGTCCACTATGTGACGCACACAATACGTCAAGATGACACGTCACACATGTAGGATTAATTTTTGATCAATATTTTTGAGAAGTCGCTGGCGACACTGCAGTGGAGAGCTTGAGCCCCGCCCCCTGCAGTATTCTCCTATAAATAGCTCCTCCTGCCAGAAGGCTCACTCCCTCCCCGGCGGTCGATGAGGGCACATCCTGCTGTAGAGAAATAGGGAAGATGAATTAGCCTCAGGAGACTAGGAGTGCTCCACCTACTGGGAATTAGAAGCGTCCCAGTAGGCATGAGGTAACAGAAAGCCAACCTGATGAGGCCTAGGGGGCCGAAACGCGTAGTTGGACAGCCACAATAGTTTCTGCGCTTGTGTTTGCCACCGCATTCTCATTCGGGGTCTCTGGGGAGTTTTGCGTTTGGCGTGGGCGTCGCCTGACGGGTTGTAGACGGACAGTGCACACCCTTTGCCCCTCCCCCTTACCCTAACCCTAACCCTAACCACAAACCTAACCCGCCAGTGCCTCCAACCCGTCGGTTGGGTGGCGCCCTGCCGTCCGTGGGCCCTCTGGGGACTTTGTTTGTGATGTGGTGGAGGGGTCAAACACATTAATAACACAGGAGTCAGAGCTTGATCAAAGCAAACATTTTAATACAGGTAACAAACACATTGATACTTACCTGGGTGTTTGTCCACTATGTGACGCACACAATACGTCAAGATGACACGTCACACATGTAGGATTAATTTTTGATCAATATTTTTGAGAAGTCGCTGGCGACACTGCAGTGGAGAGCTTGAGCCCCGCCCCCTGCAGTATTCTCCTATAAATAGCTCCTCCTGCCAGAAGGCTCACTCCCTCCCCGGCGGTCGATGAGGGCACATCCTGCTGTAGAGAAATAGGGAAGATGAATTAGCCTCAGGAGACTAGGAGTGCTCCACCTACTGGGAATTAGAAGCGTCCCAGTAGGCATGAGGTAACAGAAAGCCAACCTGATGAGGCCTAGGGGGCCGAAACGCGTAGTTGGACAGCCACAATAGTTTCTGCGCTTGTGTTTGCCACCGCATTCTCATTCGGGGTCTCTGGGGAGTTTTGCGTTTGGCGTGGGCGTCGCCTGACGGGTTGTAGACGGACAGTGCACACCCTTTGCCCCTCCCCCTTACCCTAACCCTAACCCTAACCACAAACCTAACCCGCCAGTGCCTCCAACCCGTCGGTTGGGTGGCGCCCTGCCGTCCGTGGGCCCTCTGGGGACTTTGTTTGTGATGTGGTGGAGGGGTCAAACACATTAATAACACAGGAGTCAGAGCTTGATCAAAGCAAACATTTTAATACAGGTAACAAACACATTGATACTTACCTGGGTGTTTGTCCACTATGTGACGCACACAATACGTCAAGATGACACGTCACACATGTAGGATTAATTTTTGATCAATATTTTTGAGAAGTCGCTGGCGACACTGCAGTGGAGAGCTTGAGCCCCGCCCCCTGCAGTATTCTCCTATAAATAGCTCCTCCTGCCAGAAGGCTCACTCCCTCCCCGGCGGTCGATGAGGGCACATCCTGCTGTAGAGAAATAGGGAAGATGAATTAGCCTCAGGAGACTAGGAGTGCTCCACCTACTGGGAATTAGAAGCGTCCCAGTAGGCATGAGGTAACAGAAAGCCAACCTGATGAGGCCTAGGGGGCCGAAACGCGTAGTTGGACAGCCACAATAGTTTCTGCGCTTGTGTTTGCCACCGCATTCTCATTCGGGGTCTCTGGGGAGTTTTGCGTTTGGCGTGGGCGTCGCCTGACGGGTTGTAGACGGACAGTGCACACCCTTTGCCCCTCCCCCTTACCCTAACCCTAACCCTAACCACAAACCTAACCCGCCAGTGCCTCCAACCCGTCGGTTGGGTGGCGCCCTGCCGTCCGTGGGCCCTCTGGGGACTTTGTTTGTGATGTGGTGGAGGGGTCAAACACATTAATAACACAGGAGTCAGAGCTTGATCAAAGCAAACATTTTAATACAGGTAACAAACACATTGATACTTACCTGGGTGTTTGTCCACTATGTGACGCACACAATACGTCAAGATGACACGTCACACATGTAGGATTAATTTTTGATCAATATTTTTGAGAAGTCGCTGGCGACACTGCAGTGGAGAGCTTGAGCCCCGCCCCCTGCAGTATTCTCCTATAAATAGCTCCTCCTGCCAGAAGGCTCACTCCCTCCCCGGCGGTCGATGAGGGCACATCCTGCTGTAGAGAAATAGGGAAGATGAATTAGCCTCAGGAGACTAGGAGTGCTCCACCTACTGGGAATTAGAAGCGTCCCAGTAGGCATGAGGTAACAGAAAGCCAACCTGATGAGGCCTAGGGGGCCGAAACGCGTAGTTGGACAGCCACAATAGTTTCTGCGCTTGTGTTTGCCACCGCATTCTCATTCGGGGTCTCTGGGGAGTTTTGCGTTTGGCGTGGGCGTCGCCTGACGGGTTGTAGACGGACAGTGCACACCCTTTGCCCCTCCCCCTTACCCTAACCCTAACCCTAACCACAAACCTAACCCGCCAGTGCCTCCAACCCGTCGGTTGGGTGGCGCCCTGCCGTCCGTGGGCCCTCTGGGGACTTTGTTTGTGATGTGGTGGAGGGGTCAAACACATTAATAACACAGGAGTCAGAGCTTGATCAAAGCAAACATTTTAATACAGGTAACAAACACATTGATACTTACCTGGGTGTTTGTCCACTATGTGACGCACACAATACGTCAAGATGACACGTCACACATGTAGGATTAATTTTTGATCAATATTTTTGAGAAGTCGCTGGCGACACTGCAGTGGAGAGCTTGAGCCCCGCCCCCTGCAGTATTCTCCTATAAATAGCTCCTCCTGCCAGAAGGCTCACTCCCTCCCCGGCGGTCGATGAGGGCACATCCTGCTGTAGAGAAATAGGGAAGATGAATTAGCCTCAGGAGACTAGGAGTGCTCCACCTACTGGGAATTAGAAGCGTCCCAGTAGGCATGAGGTAACAGAAAGCCAACCTGATGAGGCCTAGGGGGCCGAAACGCGTAGTTGGACAGCCACAATAGTTTCTGCGCTTGTGTTTGCCACCGCATTCTCATTCGGGGTCTCTGGGGAGTTTTGCGTTTGGCGTGGGCGTCGCCTGACGGGTTGTAGACGGACAGTGCACACCCTTTGCCCCTCCCCCTTACCCTAACCCTAACCCTAACCACAAACCTAACCCGCCAGTGCCTCCAACCCGTCGGTTGGGTGGCGCCCTGCCGTCCGTGGGCCCTCTGGGGACTTTGTTTGTGATGTGGTGGAGGGGTCAAACACATTAATAACACAGGAGTCAGAGCTTGATCAAAGCAAACATTTTAATACAGGTAACAAACACATTGATACTTACCTGGGTGTTTGTCCACTATGTGACGCACACAATACGTCAAGATGACACGTCACACATGTAGGATTAATTTTTGATCAATATTTTTGAGAAGTCGCTGGCGACACTGCAGTGGAGAGCTTGAGCCCCGCCCCCTGCAGTATTCTCCTATAAATAGCTCCTCCTGCCAGAAGGCTCACTCCCTCCCCGGCGGTCGATGAGGGCACATCCTGCTGTAGAGAAATAGGGAAGATGAATTAGCCTCAGGAGACTAGGAGTGCTCCACCTACTGGGAATTAGAAGCGTCCCAGTAGGCATGAGGTAACAGAAAGCCAACCTGATGAGGCCTAGGGGGCCGAAACGCGTAGTTGGACAGCCACAATAGTTTCTGCGCTTGTGTTTGCCACCGCATTCTCATTCGGGGTCTCTGGGGAGTTTTGCGTTTGGCGTGGGCGTCGCCTGACGGGTTGTAGACGGACAGTGCACACCCTTTGCCCCTCCCCCTTACCCTAACCCTAACCCTAACCACAAACCTAACCCGCCAGTGCCTCCAACCCGTCGGTTGGGTGGCGCCCTGCCGTCCGTGGGCCCTCTGGGGACTTTGTTTGTGATGTGGTGGAGGGGTCAAACACATTAATAACACAGGAGTCAGAGCTTGATCAAAGCAAACATTTTAATACAGGTAACAAACACATTGATACTTACCTGGGTGTTTGTCCACTATGTGACGCACACAATACGTCAAGATGACACGTCACACATGTAGGATTAATTTTTGATCAATATTTTTGAGAAGTCGCTGGCGACACTGCAGTGGAGAGCTTGAGCCCCGCCCCCTGCAGTATTCTCCTATAAATAGCTCCTCCTGCCAGAAGGCTCACTCCCTCCCCGGCGGTCGATGAGGGCACATCCTGCTGTAGAGAAATAGGGAAGATGAATTAGCCTCAGGAGACTAGGAGTGCTCCACCTACTGGGAATTAGAAGCGTCCCAGTAGGCATGAGGTAACAGAAAGCCAACCTGATGAGGCCTAGGGGGCCGAAACGCGTAGTTGGACAGCCACAATAGTTTCTGCGCTTGTGTTTGCCACCGCATTCTCATTCGGGGTCTCTGGGGAGTTTTGCGTTTGGCGTGGGCGTCGCCTGACGGGTTGTAGACGGACAGTGCACACCCTTTGCCCCTCCCCCTTACCCTAACCCTAACCCTAACCACAAACCTAACCCTAACCCTAACCCTAACCCTAACCCTAACCCTAACCCTAACCCTAACCCTAACCCTAACCCTAACCCTAACCAACCCTAACCCTAACCCTAACCCTAACCCTAACCCTAACCCTAACCCTAACCCTAACCCTAACCCTAACCCTAACCCTAACCCTAACCCTAACCCTAACCCTAACCCTAACCCTAACCCTAACCCTAACCCTAACCCTAAGGCTGAAGCAGGACAGTGCATCCTTTCCCATCCCCCTCACCTAACCCTAACCCAACAACACCTAACCCTAACCCTAACCCTAACCCTAACCAACCCTAACCCTAACCCTAACCCTAACCCTAACCCTAACCCTAACCCTAACCCTAACCCTAACCCTAACCCTAACCCTAACCCTAACCCCTAACCCTAACCCTAACCCTAACCCCTAACCCTAACCCTAACCCTAACCCTAACCCTAACCCTAACCCTAACCCTAACCCTAACCCTAACCCTAACCCTAACCCTAACCCTAACCCAAGCCGTGCAGCAGACCTGCCGACGACGCTATCGTCGAGGCACCTTTGGTCCGGCCGCAAGGGCCGCGATCGCGGGTCGGTGCTGAGATCGGGGTCCTCCCGGTGGTCTCCGACACGCCGCCTCGCCCGGCTCCACCTGTTGAACACAGTGCGTTGATTTTGATACATGGGGATGAGAATGTGCGGGGGACTCCTGACCAGCCAGAGACGGACCAACACCTACCTGAGCAGTCGGGGTCGCCCACACGGGATCAGTCTTCCCCGGACACGCCTCCACCCTGGTACCTACTCTACCCTGAGCGGTCACAGGAACCCCTCCCGGACCCGCCCATCCCGGACGCGCCTCCTCCGGACATGCCTCCTCCGGACGCGCCTCTTCCGGACACGCCTCTTCCGGACACGCCTCTTCCGGACACGCCCCTCCCGGACACGCCCCTCTTGGACCTACCCGTCCCGGATCCACTCCTCCCGGGCGTGCCCCTCCCGGAGACGTCCGTCCCAGACAGGCCTGTCCTGGGTCTGAGAACCCCAAGTTGGGCCCAACTGTTTTCTGGAAGCCAGAAAAAAACAAAAACAGTCACTTCGCCTTCACAGCCGACAGAAGACAATAGTACGGCGCAGGTTACCACGCCTACGAGTCCGAGCACTGCCAGAAAGCCCACTGTGCACATCAACTCGGATCGAAAAATGATGGATTGGCACCTGTCTGTCAGCAGGAAGGTCGTGGTGATCGGGGACTCTAACCTCAAGCACCTTCCAGCCTTTCGTCACCAGGACATCCAGATCGACAGCTACCCGGGGGCCAGATTTCTCCATGCAGAGGCCATCCTGAAAAAAACAGCAGTTAGTCCTGAGGTTGAGAAGGTGGTCTTAGCATTCGGTATCAATAATAGGGAACAAAAACCCAAGGTTACCACCTTCAAACAGCTCCGGAGGGCCCTTAAAGCGGCCAAAACGACCTTCCCTAATGCCGAAGTCTTCATCCCCCTCCTCAATTTCTCGGAATCCCTGCCCGAGGAACACAAGGACAACCTCCGGCTGATTAACAATTACATCCAAACCCGCCTCCAATTCTTCCCGGCACTCGCCGACGACGATTTTGAAACGGGGAGGGACAAGATCCATTGGACAAAGGACACAGCCAAGAACATGATGAGGCACTGGTATCACTGTTTAAACTTGACCTCCCCAAAAGCCCGACCTTTCGGGGGGGAAACATAAACACAAACAAAAACATCGTAAATTTATCAAAAAATTTCCTACTTACCTCATCGCAGCATTCCCTCCTCGACAAGGGCCTCAGTTTCGTCCCGTCCACCAGCCTCAGTCCAGAGTGGCACCATCAAGTAAAATTCGACCTGCAGGAATATCATAGAAGTGTCAAAACTGCGGTTTTCTATGAAAAGCAAGAGTCTCTTGGGCCGCGACCTTTCACCCCGAGGTCCGATTGGGAGCCCTCACCGGGACTGCTTCCTCCAGAGGTCCAAACGCTGGTCCTGGCGGACGAACACCCGTCGCTCCTATCGGGCTGCGCCCTCGCGGTCGCGCCCAACCTGACGCGGGACGAAACAGAGGCCCTGCATAGCCTGAAAAACAACAGGAACATAATTATTAAGCCGGCAGACAAGGGTAGCGCAGTGGTCATCATGGATAGGTCTCAATATGTCTGGGAGGGCACCAGACAATTGAGTGATACCACCTACTACCAACCATTGGCCACGCCCATTTACCCACAAACGATCCCTATGGTCGAAAACATAGTCAAAAATCTAATGAAAAAACGATTCATTAACCACAAACAAAAGACTTACCTCTTGGGCGAATCGGAGCCCCGCCCCCGTAGGTTCTACTTGCTCCCCAAGATCCACAAGGAACGACACAAGTGGAGCCGACCGTACGAGATACCCCCGGGCAGGCCCATTGTGTCCGACTGCGGCAGTGAAACCTACAGGACGGCGGCGTTTATAGATTACTTTTTGACCCCACTCTCCATTAAACACGAGAGTTATCTTAAGGACACATATGACTTTATTGACAAAATTAAAAATTTGATCATTCCCCAAGAGGCAGTCTTGTTTACCATTGATATTGATAGTTTGTACACGAATATTGACATTGACCAGGGCATCCAAGCCGTCAAAAACATTTTTTATAAATACCGAGATGTTAGCAGGCCCGAGAAGGAACTCCTCCAGCTTCTCGACATCAACCTCAGGAGGAACGACTTTGAGTTCAATGGCCGGTTCTTTCTACAGATCAAGGGCACGGCCATGGGCAAAAAGTTTGCTCCGGCCTATGCTAACATCTTCATGGCAGAATGGGAGACCTCTGCCCTTGCTGCCTGCGCAATCAGGCCCCTCCATTATTTCAGGTATTTGGATGATATCTGGGGGGTGTGGACTCATTCCATGGAGGAATTTGAGGGGTTCCGCCACACCCTGAATACCCACAACCCCAGTATCACCATTAAGTCCACCACCAGCCCCACGTCAGTGGACTTCCTGGACACTACCACCTTCAAGGGTCCGGATTTCACCTCCACTCACCATTTGGACATTAAGGTGTTTTTTAAAGAGACGGATACCCATGCCCTCCTCCACAAAACCAGCTTCCACCCCCGACACACCTACGCGGGATTGGTGAAGTCCCAGCTGCTGAGGTTCCACCGGATCTGCACCAGGCGGGAGGACTTTGTAACGGCCATGGGAGCCCTGTTCACGGCCCTGAGGAAGAGAGGGTATTCCAGATCCTTCCTCAGGAGACAGTTCAGGTGCTTCCTGGACCAGAAGAAGCCTCCCCCTGGTAAACACATGATCCCCCTCATTACAACCTTCTCGCCTGCGGCGGTACAGGTTTCCAGAAGGGTCAAGGGTAACTTTTGTACCTTTGTGGAGAAAAGCGGCAAACTGAAGGACTATTATCTGGTCTCGGCCTACCGCAAAAATCCCAGCCTGGGTGATCTGCTTGTCAGGGCTCGGATCAGTTCCACCGGAGATCCGCCCTCGGCCCGGAGCAGCGCTCCCTTGCGGAACATCCCTTGGCTGGTCAATCGCCACAGCGGTAAGGTCTTCCGGCCGCTGTGCAGAGGAGACGGGCAGGTCAAAAATTGCGTGTATGTTATCCTCTGCCAGCGTTGCCGTGCTATGTATGTTGGTGAAACGGGTAACACCATCGCCACCCGTTTCCACCAACATAAATATAACATTGTCCGGCAGAAGAACACCACCACCTACCTTGTCCAACACTTTATCCGGCACGGGTGGGCTTCTGTCCGGGCGTGTGTGGTCCAAGCCAACTCCAGATGGAGTGCCGCCCAACGGAGGCGGGCGGAAGGCCTCTGGATCCACAGACTGGGTACTAGACACCCGGGGGGGCTCAATGAGACGTGAGTGCGAGCCCGCTGGGCCATAGACGGACCGTGCACACCCTTCTTATTCTTTTTTTCGCTCTTTTCTATCGCCCCACCCCCACCCTTAGCCCTAACCCTAACCAACTCTCTTTCTCTATGCCTAACCCTAACCAACTCTTTTTCTTTATGCCTAACCCTAACCCTAACTCTAAACCTAACCCTAACCCTAACCCTAACCCTAACCCCAACCCCAACCCTAACCCTAACCCTAACCCTAACCCTAACCCTAACCCTAACCCTAACCCTAACCCTAACCCTAACCCTAACCCTAAAAAAAAAAAAAATTTGGATTTTTTCTAAGTACAAAATCGAGAGTGGCTAAAAATCACCTCTTTTTCCTTCTCTCGATCAGACACTTAAAAAAAAAATGAAAAAAAAAAAAAAAAATTGGATTTTTTCTAAGTACAAAATCGAGAGAGGCTAAAAATCACCTCTTTTTCCTTCTCTCGATCAGACACTTAGAAAAAAAACGGGGAAAAAAAAAAAAATTGGATTTTTTCTAAGTACAAAATCGAGACAGGCTAAAAATCACCTCTTTTTCCTTCTCTCGATCAGACACTTAGAAAAAAAACGGAAAAAAAAAAAAAAAATTTGGATTTTTTCTAAGTACAAAATCGAGAGTGGCTAAAAATCACCTCTTTTTCCTTCTCTCGATCAGACACTTAAAAAAAAAATGAAAAAAAAAAAAAAAAAATTGGATTTTTTCTAAGTACAAAATCGAGAGAGGCTAAAAATCACCTCTTTTTCCTTCTCTCGATCAGACACTTAGAAAAAAAACGGGGAAAAAAAAAAAAATTGGATTTTTTCTAAGTACAAAATCGAGACAGGCTAAAAATCACCTCTTTTTCCTTCTCTCGATCAGACACTTAGAAAAAAAACGGAAAAAAAAAAAAAAAATTTGGATTTTTTCTAAGTACAAAATCGAGAGTGGCTAAAAATCACCTCTTTTTCCTTCTCTCGATCAGACACTTAAAAAAAAAATGAAAAAAAAAAAAAAAAAATTGGATTTTTTCTAAGTACAAAATCGAGAGAGGCTAAAAATCACCTCTTTTTCCTTCTCTCGATCAGACACTTAGAAAAAAAACGGGGAAAAAAAAAAAATTGGATTTTTTCTAAGTACAAAATCGAGACAGGCTAAAAATCACCTCTTTTTCCTTCTCTCGATCAGACACTTAGAAAAAAAACGGAAAAAAAAAAAAAAAAAAATTTGGATTTTTTCTAAGTACAAAATCGAGAGAGGCTAAAAATCACCTCTTTTTCCTTCTCTCGATCAGACACTTAGAAAAAAAACGGAAAAAAAAAAAAAAAAAAAAAAAAAAATTTGGATTTTTTTCTAAGTACAAAATCGAGAGAGGCTAAAAATCACCTCTTTTTCCTTCTCTCGATCAGACACTTAGAAAAAAAACGGAAAAAAAAAAAAAAAAAATTTGGATTTTTTCTAAGTACAAAATCGAGAGAGGCTAAAAATCACCTCTTTTTCCTTCTCTCGATCGGACACTTAGAAAAAAAAAAAAAAAAAAAAAATTTGGATTTTTTCTAAGTACAAAATCGAGAGAGGCTAAAAATCACCTCTTTTTCCTTCTCTCGATCAGACACTTAGAAAAAAAACGGAAAAAAAAAAAAAAAAATTTGGATTTTTTCTAAGTACAAAATCCAGAGAGGCTAAAAATCACCTCTTTTTCCTTCTCTCGATCGGACACTTAGAAAAAAAAAAAAAAAAAAAAAAAAATTTGGATTTTTTCTAAGTACAAAATCGAGAGAGGCTAAAAATCACCTCTTTTTCCTTCTCTCGATCAGACACTTAGAAAAAAAACGGAAAAAAAAAAAAAAAAAATTTGGATTTTTTCTAAGTACAAAATCGAGAGAGGCTAAAAATCACCTATTTTCCTTCTCTCGATCGGACACTTAGAAAAAAAAAAAAAAAAAAAAAAATTTGGATTTTTTCTAAGTACAAAATCGAGAGAGGCTAAAAATCACCTCTTTTTCCTTCTCTCGATCAGACACTTAGAAAAAAAACGGAAAAAAAAAAAAAAAAAATTTGGATTTTTTCTAAGTACAAAATCGAGAGAGGCTAAAAATCACCTCTTTTTCCTTCTCTCGATCAGACACTTAGAAAAAAAACGGAAAAAAAAAAAAAAAAAATTTGGATTTTTTTCTAAGTACAAAATCGAGAGAGGCTAAAAATCACCTCTTTTTCCTTCTCTCGATCGGACACTTAGAAAAAAACGGAAAAAAAAAAAAAAAAATTGGATTTTTTCTAAGTACAAAATCGAGAGAGGCTAAAAATCACCTCTTTTTCCTTCCTCGATCAGACACTTAGAAAAAAAACGGAAAAAAAAAAAAAAAAATTTGGATTTTTTCTAAGTACAAAATCGAGAGAGGCTAAAAATCACCTCTTTTTCCTTCTCTCGATCAGACACTTAGAAAAAAAATGGAAAAAAAAAAAAAAAAAATTTGGATTTTTTCTAAGTACAAAATCGAGAGAGGCTAAAAATCACCTCTTTTTCCTTCTCTCGATCAGACACTTAGAAAAAAAACGGAAAAAAAAAAAAAAATAATTTGGATTTTTTCTAAGTACAAAATCGAGAGAGGCTAAAAATCACCTCTTTTTCCTTCTCTCGATCAGACACTTAGAAAAAAAAAAAAAAAAAAAAAATTGGATTTTTTCTAAGTACAAAATCAAGAGAGGCTAAAAATCACCTCTTTTTCCTTCTCTCGATCAGACACTTAGAAAAAAAACGGAAAAAAAAAAAAAAAAAATTTGGATTTTTTCTAAGTACAAAATCGAGAGTGGCTAAAAATCACCTCTTTTTCCTTCTCTCGATCAGACACTTAGAAAAAAAACGGAAAAAAAAAAAAAAAAAATTGGATTTTTTCTAAGTACAAAATCGAGAGAGGCTAAAAATCACCTCTTTTTCCTTCTCTCGATCGGACACTTAGAAAAAAAAAAAAAAAAAAAAAAAAATTTGGATTTTTTCTAAGTACAAAATCGAGAGAGGCTAAAAATCACCTCTTTTTCCTTCTCTCGATCAGACACTTAGAAAAAAAACGGAAAAAAAAAAAAAAAAAATTTGGATTTTTTCTAAGTACAAAATCGAGAGAGGCTAAAAATCACCTCTTTTTCCTTCTCTCGATCAGACACTTAGAAGAAAAACGGGAAAAAAAAAAAAAAATTTTGGATTTTTTCTAAGTACAAAATCGAGAGAGGCTAAAAATCACCTCTTTTTTCTTCTCTCGATCAGACACTTAGAAAAAAAACGGAAAAAAAAAAAAAAAAAATTTGGATTTTTTCTAAGTACAAAATCGAGAGAGGCTAAAAATCACCTCTTTTTCCTTCTCTCGATCAGACACTTAGAAAAAAAACGGAAAAAAAAAAAAAAATTGGATTTTTTCTAAGTACAAAATCGAGAGTGGCTAAAAATCACCTCTTTTTCCTTCTCTCGATCAGACACTTAGAAAAAAAACGGAAAAAAAAAATAAAAAATTTGGATTTTTTCTAAGTACAAAATCGAGAGAGGCTAAAAATCACCTCTTTTTCCTTCTCTCGATCAGACACTTAGAAAAAAAACGGAAAAAAAAAAAAAAAAATTTGGATTTTTTCTAAGTACAAAATCCAGAGAGGCTAAAAATCACCTCTTTTTCCTTCTCTCGATCGGACACTTAGAAAAAAAAAAAAAAAAAAAAAAATTTGGATTTTTTGTAAGTACAAAATCGAGAGAGGCTAAAAATCACCTCTTTTTCCTTCTCTCGATCAGACACTTAGAAAAAAAACGGAAAAAAAAAAAAATAAATTTGGATTTTTTCTAAGTACAAAATCGAGAGTGGCTAAAAATCACCTCTTTTTCCTTCTCTCGATCAGACACTTAAAAAAAAAATGAAAAAAAAAAAAAAAAAATTGGATTTTTTCTAAGTACAAAATCGAGAGAGGCTAAAAATCACCTCTTTTTCCTTCTCTCGATCAGACACTTAGAAAAAAAACGGGGAAAAAAAAAAAAATTGGATTTTTTCTAAGTACAAAATCGAGAGAGGCTAAAAATCACCTCTTTTTCCTTCTCTCGATCAGACACTTAGAAAAAAAACGGAAAAAAAAAAAAAAAATTTGGATTTTTTCTAAGTACAAAATCGAGAGAGGCTAAAAATCACCTCTTTTTCCTTCTCTCGATCGGACACTTAGAAAAAAAAAAAAAAAAAAAAAAAAATTTGGATTTTTTCTAAGTACAAAATCGAGAGAGGCTAAAAATCACCTCTTTTTCCTTCTCTCGATCAGACACTTAGAAAAAAAACGGAAAAAAAAAAAAAAAAAAATTGGATTTTTTCTAAGTACAAAATCGAGAGAGGCTAAAAATCACCTCTTTTTCCTTCTCTCGATCAGACACTTAGAAAAAAAACGGGAAAAAAAAAAAAAAAAATTGGATTTTTTCTAAGTACAAAATCGAGAGAGGCTAAAAATCACCTCTTTTTTCTTCTCTCGATCAGACACTTAGAAAAAAAACGGAAAAAAAAAAAAAAAAAATTTGGATTTTTTCTAAGTACAAAATCGAGAGAGGCTAAAAATCACCTCTTTTTCCTTCTCTCGATCAGACACTTAGAAAAAAAACGGAAAAAAAAAAAAAAATTGGATTTTTTCTAAGTACAAAATCGAGAGTGGCTAAAAATCACCTCTTTTTCCTTCTCTCGATCAGACACTTAGAAAAAAAACGGAAAAAAAAAAAAAAAAATTTGGATTTTTTCTAAGTACAAAATCGAGAGAGGCTAAAAATCACCTCTTTTTCCTTCTCTCGATCAGACACTTAGAAAAAAAACGGAAAAAAAAAAAAAAAATTTGGATTTTTTCTAAGTACAAAATCCAGAGAGGCTAAAAATCACCTCTTTTTCCTTCTCTCGATCGGACACTTAGAAAAAAAAAAAAAAAAAAAAAATTTGGATTTTTTCTAAGTACAAAATCGAGAGAGGCTAAAAATCACCTCTTTTTCCTTCTCTCGATCAGACACTTAGAAAAAAAACGGAAAAAAAAAAAAAAAAATTTGGATTTTTTCTAAGTACAAAATCGAGAGAGGCTAAAAATCACCTCTTTTTCCTTCTCTCGATCGGACACTTAGAAAAAAAAAAAAAAAAAAAAAAAATTTGGATTTTTTCTAAGTACAAAATCGAGAGAGGCTAAAAATCACCTCTTTTTCCTTCTCTCGATCAGACACTTAGAAAAAAAACGGAAAAAAAAAAAAAAAAAAATTTGGATTTTTTTCTAAGTACAAAATCGAGAGAGGCTAAAAATCACCTATTTTCCTTCTCTCGATCGGACACTTAGAAAAAAAAAAAAAAAAAAAAAAAATTTGGATTTTTTCTAAGTACAAAATCGAGAGAGGCTAAAAATCACCTCTTTTTCCTTCTCTCGATCAGACACTTAGAAAAAAAACGGAAAAAAAAAAAAAAACAAAATTGGATTTTTTCTAAGTACAAAATCGAGAGAGGCTAAAAATCACCTCTTTTTCCTTCTCTCGATCAGACACTTAGAAAAAAAACGGAAAAAAAAAAAAAAAAAATTTGGATTTTTTTCTAAGTACAAAATCGAGAGAGGCTAAAAATCACCTCTTTTTCCTTCTCTCGATCGGACACTTAGAAAAAAACGGAAAAAAAAAAAAAAAAATTGGATTTTTTCTAAGTACAAAATCGAGAGAGGCTAAAAATCACCTCTTTTTCCTTCTCTCGATCAGACACTTAGAAAAAAAACGGAAAGAAAAAAAAAAAAATTTGGATTTTTTCTAAGTACAAAATCGAGAGAGGCTAAAAATCACCTCTTTTTCCTTCTCTCGATCAGACACTTAGAAAAAAAATGGAAAAAAAAAAAAAAAAAATTTGGATTTTTTCTAAGTACAAAATCGAGAGAGGCTAAAAATCACCTCTTTTTCCTTCTCTCGATCAGACACTTAGAAAAAAAAAAAAAAAAAAAAAAAATTTGGATTTTTTCTAAGTACAAAATCGAGAGAGGCTAAAAATCACCTCTTTTTCCTTCTCTCGATCAGACACTTAGAAAAAAAACGGAAAAAAAAAAAAAAAAAAATTTGGATTTTTTTCTAAGTACAAAATCGAGAGAGGCTAAAAATCACCTATTTTCCTTCTCTCGATCGGACACTTAGAAAAAAAAAAAAAAAAAAAAAATTTGGATTTTTTCTAAGTACAAAATCGAGAGAGGCTAAAAATCACCTCTTTTTCCTTCTCTCGATCAGACACTTAGAAAAAAAACGGAAAAAAAAAAAAAAACAAAATTGGATTTTTTCTAAGTACAAAATCGAGAGAGGCTAAAAATCACCTCTTTTTCCTTCTCTCGATCAGACACTTAGAAAAAAAACGGAAAAAAAAAAAAAAAAAATTTGGATTTTTTTCTAAGTACAAAATCGAGAGAGGCTAAAAATCACCTCTTTTTCCTTCTCTCGATCGGACACTTAGAAAAAAACGGAAAAAAAAAAAAAAAAATTGGATTTTTTCTAAGTACAAAATCGAGAGAGGCTAAAAATCACCTCTTTTTCCTTCTCTCGATCAGACACTTAGAAAAAAAACGGAAAGAAAAAAAAAAAAATTTGGATTTTTTCTAAGTACAAAATCGAGAGAGGCTAAAAATCACCTCTTTTTCCTTCTCTCGATCAGACACTTAGAAAAAAAATGGAAAAAAAAAAAAAAAAAATTTGGATTTTTTCTAAGTACAAAATCGAGAGAGGCTAAAAATCACCTCTTTTTCCTTCTCTCGATCAGACACTTAGAAAAAAAACGGAAAAAAAAAAAAAAAAAATTTGGATTTTTTCTAAGTACAAAATCGAGAGAGGCTAAAAATCACCTCTTTTTCCTTCTCTCGATCAGACACTTAGAAAAAAAACGGAAAAAAAAAAAAAATATTTGGATTTTTTCTAAGTACAAAATCGAGAGTGGCTAAAAATCACCTCTTTTTCCTTCTCTCGATCAGACACTTAAAAAAAAATGAAAAAAAAAAAAAAAAAATTGAATTTTTTGTAAGTACAAAATCGAGAGAGGCTAAAAATCACCTCTTTTTCCTTCTCTCGATCAGACACTTAGAAAAAAAACGGAAAAAAAAAAAAAAATATTGGATTTTTTCTAAGTACAAAATCGAGAGAGGCTAAAAATCACCTCTTTTTCCTTCTCTCGATCAGACACTTAGAAAAAAAAATGAAAAAAAAAAAAAAAAAATTGGATTTTTTCTAAGTACAAAATCAAGAGAGGCTAAAAATCACCTCTTTTTCCTTCTCTCGATCAGACACTTAGAAAAAAAACGGAAAAAAAAAAAAAAAAAATTTGGATTTTTTCTAAGTACAAAATCGAGAGTGGCTAAAAATCACCTCTTTTTCCTTCTCTCGATCAGACACTTAGAAAAAAAAAAAAAAAAAAAAAATTGGATTTTTTCTAAGTACAAAATCAAGAGAGGCTAAAAATCACCTCTTTTTCCTTCTCTCGATCAGACACTTAGAAAAAAAACGGAAAAAAAAAAAAAAAAAATTTGGATTTTTTCTAAGTACAAAATCGAGAGTGGCTAAAAATCACCTCTTTTTCCTTCTCTCGATCAGACACTTAGAAAAAAAACGGAAAAAAAAAAAAAATTGGATTTTTTCTAAGTACAAAATCGAGAGTGGCTAAAAATCACCTCTTTTTCCTTCTCTCGATCAGACACTTAGAAAAAAAACGGAAAAAAAAAAAAAAAATTTGGATTTTTTCTAAGTACAAAATCGAGAGAGGCTAAAAATCACCTCTTTTTCCTTCTCTCGATCAGACACTTAGAAAAAAAACGGAAAAAAAAAAAAAAAAATTTGGATTTTTTCTAAGTACAAAATCCAGAGAGGCTAAAAATCACCTCTTTTTCCTTCTCTCGATCGGACACTTAGAAAAAAAAAAAAAAAATAAAAATTTGGATTTTTTCTAAGTACAAAATCGAGAGAGGCTAAAAATCACCTCTTTTTCCTTCTCTCGATCAGACACTTAGAAAAAAAACGGAAAAAAAAAAAAAAAAAATTTGGATTTTTTCTAAGTACAAAATCGAGAGAGGCTAAAAATCACCTCTTTTTCCTTCTCTCGATCGGACACTTAGAAAAAAAAAAAAAAAAAAAAAAAAATTTGGATTTTTTCTAAGTACAAAATCGAGAGAGGCTAAAAATCACCTCTTTTTCCTTCTCTCGATCAGACACTTAGAAAAAAAACGGAAAAAAAAAAAAAAAAAATTTGGATTTTTTCTAAGTACAAAATCGAGAGAGGCTAAAAATCACCTCTTTTTCCTTCTCTCGATCAGACACTTAGAAAAAAAACGGAAAAAAAAAAAAAAAAATTTGGATTTTTTCTAAGTACAAAATCGAGAGTGGCTAAAAATCACCTCTTTTTCCTTCTCTCGATCAGACACTTAGAAAAAAAAATGAAAAAAAAAAAAAAAAAATTGGATTTTTTCTAAGTACAAAATCAAGAGAGGCTAAAAATCACCTCTTTTTCCTTCTCTCGATCAGACACTTAGAAAAAAAACGGAAAAAAAAAAAAAAAAAATTTGGATTTTTTCTAAGTACAAAATCGAGAGTGGCTAAAAATCACCTCTTTTTCCTTCTCTCGATCAGACACTTAGAAAAAAAAAAAAAAAAAAAAAATTGGATTTTTTCTAAGTACAAAATCAAGAGAGGCTAAAAATCACCTCTTTTTCCTTCTCTCGATCAGACACTTAGAAAAAAAAGGAAAAAAAAAAAAAAAAAATTTGGATTTTTTCTAAGTACAAAATCGAGAGTGGCTAAAAATCACCTCTTTTTCCTTCTCTCGATCAGACACTTAGAAAAAAAACGGAAAAAAAAAAAAAAAAATTGGATTTTTTCTAAGTACAAAATCGAGAGAGGCTAAAAATCACCTCTTTTTCCTTCTCTCGATCAGACACTTAGAAAAAAAAATGAAAAAAAAAAAAAAAAAATTGGATTTTTTCTAAGTACAAAATCAAGAGAGGCTAAAAATCACCTCTTTTTCCTTCTCTCGATCAGACACTTAGAAAAAAAACGGAAAAAAAAAATAAAAAAATTTGGATTTTTTCTAAGTACAAAATCGAGAGTGGCTAAAAATCACCTCTTTTTCCTTCTCTCGATCAGACACTTAGAAAAAAAAAAAAAAAAAAAAATTGGATTTTTTCTAAGTACAAAATCAAGAGAGGCTAAAAATCACCTCTTTTTCCTTCTCTCGATCAGACACTTAGAAAAAAAACTGAAAAAAAAAAAAAAAAAATTTGGATTTTTTCTAAGTAGAAAATCGAGAGTGGCTAAAAATCACCTCTTTTTCCTTCTCTCGATCAGACACTTAGAAAAAAAACGGAAAAAAAAAAAAAATTGGATTTTTTCTAAGTACAAAATCGAGAGTGGCTAAAAATCACCTCTTTTTCCTTCTCTCGATCAGACACTTAGAAAAAAAACGGAAAAAAAAAAAAAAAATTTGGATTTTTTCTAAGTACAAAATCGAGAGAGGCTAAAAATCACCTCTTTTTCCTTCTCTCGATCAGACACTTAGAAAAAAAACGGAAAAAAAAAAAAAAAAAATTGGATTTTTTCTAAGTACAAAATCCAGAGAGGCTAAAAATCACCTCTTTTTCCTTCTCTCGATCGGACACTTAGAAAAAAAAAAAAAAAAAAAAAAATTTGGATTTTTTCTAAGTACAAAATCGAGAGAGGCTAAAAATCACCTCTTTTTCCTTCTCTCGATCAGACACTTAGAAAAAAAACGGAAAAAAAAAAAAAAATAATTTGGATTTTTTCTAAGTACAAAATCGAGAGAGGCTAAAAATCACCTCTTTTTCCTTCTCTCGATCGGACACTTAGAAAAAAAAAAAAAAAAAAAAAAAAAAAATTTGGATTTTTTCTAAGTACAAAATCGAGAGAGGCTAAAAATCACCTCTTTTTCCTTCTCTCGATCAGACACTTAGAAAAAAAACGGAAAAAAAAAAAAAAAAATTTGGATTTTTTCTAAGTACAAAATCGAGAGAGGCTAAAAATCACCTCTTTTTCCTTCTCTCGATCAGACACTTAGAAAAAAAACGGAAAAAAAAAAAAAAAAATTGGATTTTTTCTAAGTACAAAATCGAGAGAGGCTAAAAATCACCTCTTTTTCCTTCTCTCGATCAGACACTTAGAAAAAAAAATGAAAAAAAAAAAAAAAAATTGGATTTTTTCTAAGTACAAAATCAAGAGAGGCTAAAAATCACCTCTTTTTCCTTCTCTCGATCAGACACTTAGAAAAAAAACGGAAAAAAAAAAAAAAAAATTTGGATTTTTTCTAAGTACAAAATCGAGAGTGGCTAAAAATCACCTCTTTTTCCTTCTCTCGATCAGACACTTAGAAAAAAAAAAAAAAAAAAAAAATTGGATTTTTTCTAAGTACAAAATCAAGAGAGGCTAAAAATCACCTCTTTTTCCTTCTCTCGATCAGACACTTAGAAAAAAAACGGAAAAAAAAAAAAAAAAAATTTGGATTTTTTCTAAGTACAAAATCGAGAGTGGCTAAAAATCACCTCTTTTTCCTTCTCTCGATCAGACACTTAGAAAAAAAACGGAAAAAAAAAAAAAATTGGATTTTTTCTAAGTACAAAATCGAGAGTGGCTAAAAATCACCTCTTTTTCCTTCTCTCGATCAGACACTTAGAAAAAAAACGGAAAAAAAAAAAAAAAATTTGGATTTTTTCTAAGTACAAAATCGAGAGAGGCTAAAAATCACCTCTTTTTCCTTCTCTCGATCAGACACTTAGAAAAAAAACGGAAAAAAAAAAAAAAAATTTGGATTTTTTCTAAGTACAAAATCCAGAGAGGCTAAAAATCACCTCTTTTTCCTTCTCTCGATCGGACACTTAGAAAAAAAAAAAAAAAAAAAAAAATTTGGATTTTTTCTAAGTACAAAATCGAGAGAGGCTAAAAATCACCTCTTTTTCCTTCTCTCGATCAGACACTTAGAAAAAAAACGGAAAAAAAAAAAAAAAAAATTTGGATTTTTTCTAAGTACAAAATCGAGAGTGGCTAAAAATCACCTCTTTTTCCTTCTCTCGATCAGACACTTAGAAAAAAAAATGAAAAAAAAAAAAAAAAAATTGGATTTTTTCTAAGTACAAAATCAAGAGAGGCTAAAAATCACCTCTTTTTCCTTCTCTCGATCAGACACTTAGAAAAAAAACGGAAAAAAAAAAAAAAAAAATTTGGATTTTTTCTAAGTACAAAATCGAGAGTGGCTAAAAATCACCTCTTTTTCCTTCTCTCGATCAGACACTTAGAAAAAAAAAAAAAAAAAAAAATTGGATTTTTTCTAAGTACAAAATCAAGAGAGGCTAAAAATCACCTCTTTTTCCTTCTCTCGATCAGACACTTAGAAAAAAAAGGAAAAAAAAAAAAAAAAAATTTGGATTTTTTCTAAGTACAAAATCGAGAGTGGCTAAAAATCACCTCTTTTTCCTTCTCTCGATCAGACACTTAGAAAAAAAACGGAAAAAAAAAAAAAAAAATTTGGATTTTTTCTAAGTACAAAATCGAGAGAGGCTAAAAATCACCTCTTTTTCCTTCTCTCGATCAGACACTTAGAAAAAAAACGGAAAAAAAAAAAAAAAAATTTGGATTTTTTCTAAGTACAAAATCCAGAGAGGCTAAAAATCACCTCTTTTTCCTTCTCTCGATCGGACACTTAGAAAAAAAAAAAAAAAAAAAAAATTTGGATTTTTTCTAAGTACAAAATCGAGAGAGGCTAAAAATCACCTCTTTTTCCTTCTCTCGATCAGACACTTAGAAAAAAAACGGAAAAAAAAAAAAAAAAAATTTGGATTTTTTCTAAGTACAAAATCGAGAGAGGCTAAAAATCACCTCTTTTTCCTTCTCTCGATCGGACACTTAGAAAAAAAAAAAAAAAAAAAAAAAAATTTGGATTTTTTCTAAGTACAAAATCGAGAGAGGCTAAAAATCACCTCTTTTTCCTTCTCTCGATCAGACACTTAGAAAAAAAACGGAAAAAAAAAAAAAAAAAATTTGGATTTTTTTCTAAGTACAAAATCGAGAGAGGCTAAAAATCACCTATTTTCCTTCTCTCGATCGGACACTTAGAAAAAAAAAAAAAAAAAAAATTTGGATTTTTTCTAAGTACAAAATCGAGAGAGGCTAAAAATCACCTCTTTTTCCTTCTCTCGATCAGACACTTAGAAAAAAAACGGAAAAAAAAAAAAAAAAAAATTGGATTTTTTCTAAGTACAAAATCGAGAGAGGCTAAAAATCACCTCTTTTTCCTTCTCTCGATCAGACACTTAGAAAAAAAACGGAAAAAAAAAAAAAAAAATTTGGATTTTTTTCTAAGTACAAAATCGAGAGAGGCTAAAAATCACCTCTTTTTCCTTCTCTCGATCGGACACTTAGAAAAAAACGGAAAAAAAAAAAAAAAAATTGGATTTTTTCTAAGTACAAAATCGAGAGAGGCTAAAAATCACCTCTTTTTCCTTCTCTCGATCAGACACTTAGAAAAAAAACGGAAAAAAAAAAAAAAAAAATTTGGATTTTTTCTAAGTACAAAATCGAGAGAGGCTAAAAATCACCTCTTTTTCCTTCTCTCGATCAGACACTTAGAAAAAAAATGGAAAAAAAAAAAAAAAAAATTTGGATTTTTTCTAAGTACAAAATCGAGAGAGGCTAAAAATCACCTCTTTTTCCTTCTCTCGATCAGACACTTAGAAAAAAAACGGAAAAAAAAAAAAAAAAAATTTGGATTTTTTCTAAGTACAAAATCGAGAGAGGCTAAAAATCACCTCTTTTTCCTTCTCTCGATCAGACACTTAGAAAAAAAACGGAAAAAAAAAAAAAATTGGATTTTTTCTAAGTAAAAAATCGAGAGTGGCTAAAAATCACCTCTTTTTCCTTCTCTCGATCAGACACTTAGAAAAAAAACGGAAAAAAAAAAAAAAAATTTGGATTTTTTCTAAGTACAAAATCGAGAGAGGCTAAAAATCACCTCTTTTTCCTTCTCTCGATCAGACACTTAGAAAAAAAACGGAAAAAAAAAAAAAAAATTTGGATTTTTTCTAAGTACAAAATCCAGAGAGGCTAAAAATCACCTCTTTTTCCTTCTCTCGATCGGACACTTAGAAAAAAAAAAAAAAAAAAAAATTTGGATTTTTTCTAAGTACAAAATCGAGAGAGGCTAAAAATCACCTCTTTTTCCTTCTCTCGATCAGACACTTAGAAAAAAAACGGAAAAAAAAAAAAAAAAAATTTGGATTTTTTCTAAGTACAAAATCGAGAGAGGCTAAAAATCACCTCTTTTTCCTTCTCTCGATCGGACACTTAGAAAAAAAAAAAAAAAAAAAAAAAAATTTGGATTTTTTCTAAGTACAAAATCGAGAGAGGCTAAAAATCACCTCTTTTTCCTTCTCTCGATCAGACACTTAGAAAAAAAACGGAAAAAAAAAAAAAAAAAAATTTGGATTTTTTTCTAAGTACAAAATCGAGAGAGGCTAAAAATCACCTATTTTCCTTCTCTCGATCGGACACTTAGAAAAAAAAAAAAAAAAAAAAAAAATTTGGATTTTTTCTAAGTACAAAATCGAGAGAGGCTAAAAATCACCTCTTTTTCCTTCTCTCGATCAGACACTTAGAAAAAAAACGGAAAAAAAAAAAAAAAAAAAATTGGATTTTTTCTAAGTACAAAATCGAGAGAGGCTAAAAATCACCTCTTTTTCCTTCTCTCGATCAGACACTTAGAAAAAAAACGGAAAAAAAAAAAAAAAAATTTGGATTTTTTTCTAAGTACAAAATCGAGAGAGGCTAAAAATCACCTCTTTTTCCTTCTCTCGATCGGACACTTAGAAAAAAACGGAAAAAAAAAAAAAAAAATTGGATTTTTTCTAAGTACAAAATCGAGAGAGGCTAAAAATCACCTCTTTTTCCTTCTCTCGATCAGACACTTAGAAAAAAAACGGAAAGAAAAAAAAAAAAAATTTGGATTTTTTCTAAGTACAAAATCGAGAGAGGCTAAAAATCACCTCTTTTTCCTTCTCTCGATCAGACACTTAGAAAAAAAATGGAAAAAAAAAAAAAAAAAATTTGGATTTTTTCTAAGTACAAAATCGAGAGAGGCTAAAAATCACCTCTTTTTCCTTCTCTCGATCAGACACTTAGAAAAAAAACGGAAAAAAAAAAAAAAAAAATTTGGATTTTTTCTAAGTACAAAATCGAGAGAGGCTAAAAATCACCTCTTTTTCCTTCTCTCGATCAGACACTTAGAAAAAAAACGGAAAAAAAAAAAAAAAATTTGGATTTTTTCTAAGTACAAAATCGAGAGTGGCTAAAAATCACCTCTTTTTCCTTCTCTCGATCAGACACTTAAAAAAAAAATGAAAAAAAAAAAAAAAAATTGAATTTTTTGTAAGTACAAAATCGAGAGAGGCTAAAAATCACCTCTTTTTCCTTCTCTCGATCAGACACTTAGAAAAAAAACGGAAAAAAAAAAAAAAAAATTGGATTTTTTCTAAGTACAAAATCGAGAGAGGCTAAAAATCACCTCTTTTTCCTTCTCTCGATCAGACACTTAGAAAAAAAAATGAAAAAAAAAAAAAAAAATTGGATTTTTTCTAAGTACAAAATCAAGAGAGGCTAAAAATCACCTCTTTTTCCTTCTCTCAATCAGACACTTAGAAAAAAAACGGAAAAAAAAAAAAAAAAAATTTGGATTTTTTCTAAGTACAAAATCGAGAGTGGCTAAAAATCACCTCTTTTTCCTTCTCTCGATCAGACACTTAGAAAAAAAAAAAAAAAAAAAAAATTGGATTTTTTCTAAGTACAAAATCAAGAGAGGCTAAAAATCACCTCTTTTTCCTTCTCTCGATCAGACACTTAGAAAAAAAACGGAAAAAAAAAAAAAAAAAATTTGGATTTTTTCTAAGTACAAAATCGAGAGTGGCTAAAAATCACCTCTTTTTCCTTCTCTCGATCAGACACTTAGAAAAAAAACGGAAAAAAAAAAAAAATTGGATTTTTTCTAAGTACAAAATCGAGAGTGGCTAAAAATCACCTCTTTTTCCTTCTCTCGATCAGACACTTAGAAAAAAAACGGAAAAAAAAAAAAAAAATTTGGATTTTTTCTAAGTACAAAATCGAGAGAGGCTAAAAATCACCTCTTTTTCCTTCTCTCGATCAGACACTTAGAAAAAAAACGGAAAAAAAAAAAAAAAAATTTGGATTTTTTCTAAGTACAAAATCCAGAGAGGCTAAAAATCACCTCTTTTTCCTTCTCTCGATCGGACACTTAGAAAAAAAAAAAAAAAAAAAAAATTTGGATTTTTTCTAAGTACAAAATCGAGAGAGGCTAAAAATCACCTCTTTTTCCTTCTCTCGATCAGACACTTAGAAAAAAAACGGAAAAAAAAAAAAAAAAAATTTGGATTTTTTCTAAGTACAAAATCGAGAGAGGCTAAAAATCACCTCTTTTTCCTTCTCTCGATCGGACACTTAGAAAAAAAAAAAAAAAAAAAAAAAAATTTGGATTTTTTCTAAGTACAAAATCGAGAGAGGCTAAAAATCACCTCTTTTTCCTTCTCTCGATCAGACACTTAGAAAAAAAACGGAAAAAAAAAAAAAAAAAATTTGGATTTTTTCTAAGTACAAAATCGAGAGAGGCTAAAAATCACCTCTTTTTCCTTCTCTCGATCAGACACTTAGAAAAAAAACGGAAAAAAAAAAAAAAAAATTTGGATTTTTTCTAAGTACAAAATCGAGAGTGGCTAAAAATCACCTCTTTTTCCTTCTCTCGATCAGACACTTAGAAAAAAAAATGAAAAAAAAAAAAAAAAAATTGGATTTTTTCTAAGTACAAAATCAAGAGAGGCTAAAAATCACCTCTTTTTCCTTCTCTCGATCAGACACTTAGAAAAAAAACGGAAAAAAAAAAAAAAAAAATTTGGATTTTTTCTAAGTACAAAATCGAGAGTGGCTAAAAATCACCTCTTTTTCCTTCTCTCGATCAGACACTTAGAAAAAAAAAAAAAAAAAAAAAATTTGATTTTTTCTAAGTACAAAATCAAGAGAGGCTAAAAATCACCTCTTTTTCCTTCTCTCGATCAGACACTTAGAAAAAAAAGGGAAAAAAAAAAAAAAAAATTTGGATTTTTTCTAAGTACAAAATCGAGAGTGGCTAAAAATCACCTCTTTTTCCTTCTCTCGATCAGACACTTAGAAAAAAAACGGAAAAAAAAAAAAAAAAATTGGGATTTTTTCTAAGTACAAAATCGAGAGAGGCTAAAAATCACCTCTTTTTCCTTCTCTCGATCAGACACTTAGAAAAAAAACGGAAAAAAAAAAAAAAAAATTGGATTTTTTCTAAGTACAAAATCGAGAGAGGCTAAAAATCACCTCTTTTTCCTTCTCTCGATCAGACACTTAGAAAAAAAAATGAAAAAAAAAAAAAAAAAATTGGATTTTTTCTAAGTACAAAATCAAGAGAGGCTAAAAATCACCTCTTTTTCCTTCTCTCGATCAGACACTTAGAAAAAAAACGGAAAAAAAAAAAAAAAAAATTTGGATTTTTTCTAAGTACAAAATCGAGAGTGGCTAAAAATCACCTCTTTTTCCTTCTCTCGATCAGACACTTAGAAAAAAAAAAAAAAAAAAAAAATTGGATTTTTTCTAAGTACAAAATCAAGAGAGGCTAAAAATCACCTCTTTTTCCTTCTCTCGATCAGACACTTAGAAAAAAAACTGAAAAAAAAAAAAAAAAAATTTGGATTTTTTCTAAGTACAAAATCGAGAGTGGCTAAAAATCACCTCTTTTTCCTTCTCTCGATCAGACACTTAGAAAAAAAACGGAAAAAAAAAAAAAAATTGGATTTTTTCTAAGTACAAAATCGAGAGTGGCTAAAAATCACCTCTTTTTCCTTCTCTCGATCAGACACTTAGAAAAAAAACGGAAAAAAAAAAAAAAAATTTGGATTTTTTCTAAGTACAAAATCGAGAGAGGCTAAAAATCACCTCTTTTTCCTTCTCTCGATCAGACACTTAGAAAAAAAACGGAAAAAAAAAAAAAAAAAATTGGATTTTTTCTAAGTACAAAATCCAGAGAGGCTAAAAATCACCTCTTTTTCTTTCTCTCGATCGGACACTTAGAAAAAAAAAAAAAAAAAAAAATTTGGATTTTTTCTAAGTACAAAATCGAGAGAGGCTAAAAATCACCTCTTTTTCCTTCTCTCGATCAGACACTTAGAAAAAAAACGGAAAAAAAAAAAAAAAAAATTTGGATTTTTTCTAAGTACAAAATCGAGAGAGGCTAAAAATCACCTCTTTTTCCTTCTCTCGATCGGACACTTAGAAAAAAAAAAAAAAAAAAAAAAAAATTTGGATTTTTTCTAAGTACAAAATCGAGAGAGGCTAAAAATCACCTCTTTTTCCTTCTCTCGATCAGACACTTAGAAAAAAAACGGAAAAAAAAAAAAAAAAATTTGGATTTTTTCTAAGTACAAAATCGAGAGAGGCTAAAAATCACCTCTTTTTCCTTCTCTCGATCAGACACTTAGAAAAAAAACGGAAAAAAAAAAAAAAAAATTGGATTTTTTCTAAGTACAAAATCGAGAGAGGCTAAAAATCACCTCTTTTTCCTTCTCTCGATCAGACACTTAGAAAAAAAAATGAAAAAAAAAAAAAAAAAATTGGATTTTTTCTAAGTACAAAATCAAGAGAGGCTAAAAATCACCTCTTTTTCCTTCTCTCGATCAGACACTTAGAAAAAAAACGGAAAAAAAAAAAAAAAAAATTTGGATTTTTTCTAAGTACAAAATCGAGAGTGGCTAAAAATCACCTCTTTTTCCTTCTCTCGATCAGACACTTAGAAAAAAAAAAAAAAAAAAAAAATTGGATTTTTTCTAAGTACAAAATCAAGAGAGGCTAAAAATCACCTCTTTTTCCTTCTCTCGATCAGACACTTAGAAAAAAAACGGAAAAAAAAAAAAAAAAATTTGGATTTTTTCTAAGTACAAAATCGAGAGTGGCTAAAAATCACCTCTTTTTCCTTCTCTCGATCAGACACTTAGAAAAAAAACGGAAAAAAAAAAAAAATTGGATTTTTTCTAAGTACAAAATCGAGAGTGGCTAAAAATCACCTCTTTTTCCTTCTCTCGATCAGACACTTAGAAAAAAAAACGGAAAAAAAAAAAAAAAATTTGGATTTTTTCTAAGTACAAAATCCAGAGAGGCTAAAAATCACCTCTTTTTCCTTCTCTCGATCGGACACTTAGAAAAAAAAAAAAAAAAAAAAAATTTGGATTTTTTCTAAGTACAAAATCGAGAGAGGCTAAAAATCACCTCTTTTTCCTTCTCTCGATCAGACACTTAGAAAAAAAACGGAAAAAAAAAAAAAAAAAATTTGGATTTTTTCTAAGTACAAAATCGAGAGAGGCTAAAAATCACCTCTTTTTCCTTCTCTCGATCGGACACTTAGAAAAAAAAAAAAAAAAAAAAAAAATTTGGATTTTTTCTAAGTACAAAATCGAGAGAGGCTAAAAATCACCTCTTTTTCCTTCTCTCGATCAGACACTTAGAAAAAAAACGGAAAAAAAAAAAAAAAAACATTTGGATTTTTTTCTAAGTACAAAATCGAGAGAGGCTAAAAATCACCTATTTTCCTTCTCTCGATCGGACACTTAGAAAAAAAAAAAAAAAAAAAAAAAATTTGGATTTTTTCTAAGTACAAAATCGAGAGAGGCTAAAAATCACCTCTTTTTCCTTCTCTCGATCAGACACTTAGAAAAAAAACGGAAAAAAAAAAAAAAAAAAAATTGGATTTTTTCTAAGTACAAAATCGAGAGAGGCTAAAAATCACCTCTTTTTCCTTCTCTCGATCAGACACTTAGAAAAAAAACGGAAAAAAAAAAAAAAAAAATTTGGATTTTTTTCTAAGTACAAAATCGAGAGAGGCTAAAAATCACCTCTTTTTCCTTCTCTCGATCGGACACTTAGAAAAAAACGGAAAAAAAAAAAAAAAAATTGGATTTTTTCTAAGTACAAAATCGAGAGAGGCTAAAAATCACCTCTTTTTCCTTCTCTCGATCAGACACTTAGAAAAAAAACGGAAAGAAAAAAAAAAAAAATTTGGATTTTTTCTAAGTACAAAATCGAGAGAGGCTAAAAATCACCTCTTTTTCCTTCTCTCGATCAGACACTTAGAAAAAAAATGGAAAAAAAAAAAAAAAAAATTTGGATTTTTTCTAAGTACAAAATCGAGAGAGGCTAAAAATCACCTCTTTTTCCTTCTCTCGATCAGACACTTAGAAAAAAAACGGAAAAAAAAAAAAAAAAAATTTGGATTTTTTCTAAGTACAAAATCGAGAGAGGCTAAAAATCACCTCTTTTTCCTTCTCTCGATCAGACACTTAGAAAAAAAACGGAAAAAAAAAAAAAAAATTTGGATTTTTTCTAAGTACAAAATCGAGAGTGGCTAAAAATCACCTCTTTTTCCTTCTCTCGATCAGACACTTAAAAAAAAAATGAAAAAAAAAAAAAAAAAATTGAATTTTTTGTAAGTACAAAATCGAGAGAGGCTAAAAATCACCTCTTTTTCCTTCTCTCGATCAGACACTTAGAAAAAAAACGGAAAAAAAAAAAAAAAAATTGGATTTTTTCTAAGTACAAAATCGAGAGAGGCTAAAAATCACCTCTTTTTCCTTCTCTCGATCAGACACTTAGAAAAAAAAATGAAAAAAAAAAAAAAAAATTGGATTTTTTCTAAGTACAAAATCAAGAGAGGCTAAAAATCACCTCTTTTTCCTTCTCTCGATCAGACACTTAGAAAAAAAACGGAAAAAAAAAAAAAAAAAATTTGGATTTTTTCTAAGTACAAAATCGAGAGTGGCTAAAAATCACCTCTTTTTCCTTCTCTCGATCAGACACTTAGAAAAAAAAAAAAAAAAAAAAAATTGGATTTTTTCTAAGTACAAAATCAAGAGAGGCTAAAAATCACCTCTTTTTCCTTCTCTCGATCAGACACTTAGAAAAAAAACGGAAAAAAAAAAAAAAAAAATTTGGATTTTTTCTAAGTACAAAATCGAGAGTGGCTAAAAATCACCTCTTTTTCCTTCTCTCGATCAGACACTTAGAAAAAAAACGGAAAAAAAAAAAAAATTGGATTTTTTCTAAGTACAAAATCGAGAGTGGCTAAAAATCACCTCTTTTTCCTTCTCTCGATCAGACACTTAGAAAAAAAACGGAAAAAAAAAAAAAAAATTTGGATTTTTTCTAAGTACAAAATCGAGAGAGGCTAAAAATCACCTCTTTTTCCTTCTCTCGATCAGACACTTAGAAAAAAAACGGAAAAAAAAGAAAAAAAATTTGGATTTTTTCTAAGTACAAAATCCAGAGAGGCTAAAAATCACCTCTTTTTCCTTCTCTCGATCGGACACTTAGAAAAAAAAAAAAAAAAAAAAAATTTGGATTTTTTCTAAGTACAAAATCGAGAGAGGCTAAAAATCACCTCTTTTTCCTTCTCTCGATCAGACACTTAGAAAAAAAACGGAAAAAAAAAAAAAAAAAATTTGGATTTTTTCTAAGTACAAAATCGAGAGAGGCTAAAAATCACCTCTTTTTCCTTCTCTCGATCGGACACTTAGAAAAAAAAAAAAAAAAAAAAAAAAAATTTGGATTTTTTCTAAGTACAAAATCGAGAGAGGCTAAAAATCACCTCTTTTTCCTTCTCTCGATCAGACACTTAGAAAAAAAACGGAAAAAAAAAAAAAAAAAATTTGGATTTTTTCTAAGTACAAAATCGAGAGAGGCTAAAAATCACCTCTTTTTCCTTCTCTCGATCAGACACTTAGAAAAAAAACGGAAAAAAAAAAAAAAAAATTTGGATTTTTTCTAAGTACAAAATCGAGAGTGGCTAAAAATCACCTCTTTTTCCTTCTCTCGATCAGACACTTAGAAAAAAAAATGAAAAAAAAAAAAAAAAAATTGGATTTTTTCTAAGTACAAAATCAAGAGAGGCTAAAAATCACCTCTTTTTCCTTCTCTCGATCAGACACTTAGAAAAAAAACGGAAAAAAAAAAAAAAAAAATTTGGATTTTTTCTAAGTACAAAATCGAGAGTGGCTAAAAATCACCTCTTTTTCCTTCTCTCGATCAGACACTTAGAAAAAAAAAAAAAAAAAAAAAAATTGGATTTTTTCTAAGTACAAAATCAAGAGAGGCTAAAAATCACCTCTTTTTCCTTCTCTCGATCAGACACTTAGAAAAAAAAGGAAAAAAAAAAAAAAAAAAATTGGATTTTTTCTAAGTACAAAATCGAGAGTGGCTAAAAATCACCTCTTTTTCCTTCTCTCGATCAGACACTTAGAAAAAAAACGGAAAAAAAAAAAAAAAAATTTGGATTTTTTCTAAGTACAAAATCGAGAGAGGCTAAAAATCACCTCTTTTTCCTTCTCTCGATCAGACACTTAGAAAAAAAACGGAAAAAAAAAAAAAAAAATTGGATTTTTTCTAAGTACAAAATCGAGAGAGGCTAAAAATCACCTCTTTTTCCTTCTCTCGATCAGACACTTAGAAAAAAAAATGAAAAAAAAAAAAAAAAAATTGGATTTTTTCTAAGTACAAAATCAAGAGAGGCTAAAAATCACCTCTTTTTCCTTCTCTCGATCAGACACTTAGAAAAAAAACGGAAAAAAAAAAAAAAAAATTTGGATTTTTTCTAAGTACAAAATCGAGAGTGGCTAAAAATCACCTCTTTTTCCTTCTCTCGATCAGACACTTAGAAAAAAAAAAAAAAAAATAAATTGGATTTTTTTTAAGTACAAAATCAAGAGAGGCTAAAAATCACCTCTTTTTCCTTCTCTCGATCAGACACTTAGAAAAAAAACTGAAAAAAAAAAAAAAAAAAATTGGATTTTTTCTAAGTACAAAATCGAGAGTGGCTAAAAATCACCTCTTTTTCCTTCTCTCGATCAGACACTTAGAAAAAAAACGGAAAAAAAAAAAAAATTGGATTTTTTCTAAGTACAAAATCGAGAGTGGCTAAAAATCACCTCTTTTTCCTTCTCTCGATCAGACACTTAGAAAAAAAACGGAAAAAAAAAAAAAAAATTTGGATTTTTTCTAAGTACAAAATCGAGAGAGGCTAAAAATCACCTCTTTTTCCTTCTCTCGATCAGACACTTAGAAAAAAAACGGAAAAAAAAAAAAAAAAAATTGGATTTTTTCTAAGTACAAAATCCAGAGAGGCTAAAAATCACCTCTTTTTCTTTCTCTCGATCGGACACTTAGAAAAAAAAAAAAAAAAAAAAAATTTGGATTTTTTCTAAGTACAAAATCGAGAGAGGCTAAAAATCACCTCTTTTTCCTTCTCTCGATCAGACACTTAGAAAAAAAACGGAAAAAAAAAAAAAAAAAATTTGGATTTTTTCTAAGTACAAAATCGAGAGAGGCTAAAAATCACCTCTTTTTCCTTCTCTCGATCGGACACTTAGAAAAAAAAAAAAAAAAAAAAAAAAATTTGGATTTTTTCTAAGTACAAAATCGAGAGAGGCTAAAAATCACCTCTTTTTCCTTCTCTCGATCAGACACTTAGAAAAAAAACGGAAAAAAAAAAAAAAAAATTTGGATTTTTTCTAAGTACAAAATCGAGAGAGGCTAAAAATCACCTCTTTTTCCTTCTCTCGATCAGACACTTAGAAAAAAAACGGAAAAAAAAAAAAAAAAATTGGATTTTTTCTAAGTACAAAATCGAGAGAGGCTAAAAATCACCTCTTTTTCCTTCTCTCGATCAGACACTTAGAAAAAAAAATGAAAAAAAAAAAAAAAAAATTGGATTTTTTCTAAGTACAAAATCAAGAGAGGCTAAAAATCACCTCTTTTTCCTTCTCTCGATCAGACACTTAGAAAAAAAACGGAAAAAAAAAAAAAAAAAATTTGGATTTTTTCTAAGTACAAAATCGAGAGTGGCTAAAAATCACCTCTTTTTCCTTCTCTCGATCAGACACTTAGAAAAAAAAAAAAAAAAAAAAAATTGGATTTTTTCTAAGTACAAAATCAAGAGAGGCTAAAAATCACCTCTTTTTCCTTCTCTCGATCAGACACTTAGAAAAAAAACGGAAAAAAAAAAAAAAAAAATTTGGATTTTTTCTAAGTACAAAATCGAGAGTGGCTAAAAATCACCTCTTTTTCCTTCTCTCGATCAGACACTTAGAAAAAAAACGGAAAAAAAAAAAAAATTGGATTTTTTCTAAGTACAAAATCGAGAGTGGCTAAAAATCACCTCTTTTTCCTTCTCTCGATCAGACACTAAGAAAAAAAACGGAAAAAAAAAAAAAAAAATTGGATTTTTTCTAAGTACAAAATCGAGAGAGGCTAAAAATCACCTCTTTTTCCTTCTCTCGATCAGACACTTAGAAAAAAAACGGAAAAAAAAAAAAAAAATTTGGATTTTTTCTAAGTACAAAATCCAGAGAGGCTAAAAATCACCTCTTTTTCCTTCTCTCGATCGGACACTTAGAAAAAAAAAAAAAAAAAAAAAAATTTGGATTTTTTCTAAGTACAAAATCGAGAGAGGCTAAAAATCACCTCTTTTTCCTTCTCTCGATCAGACACTTAGAAAAAAAACGGAAAAAAAAAAAAAAAAAATTTGGATTTTTTCTAAGTACAAAATCGAGAGAGGCTAAAAATCACCTCTTTTTCCTTCTCTCGATCGGACACTTAGAAAAAAAAAAAAAAAAAAAAAAAAAATTTGGATTTTTTCTAAGTACAAAATCGAGAGAGGCTAAAAATCACCTCTTTTTCCTTCTCTCGATCAGACACTTAGAAAAAAAACGGAAAAAAAAAAAAAAAAAATTTGGATTTTTTCTAAGTACAAAATCGAGAGAGGCTAAAAATCACCTCTTTTTCCTTCTCTCGATCAGACACTTAGAAAAAAAACGGAAAAAAAAAAAAAAAAAATTGGATTTTTTCTAAGTACAAAATCGAGAGTGGCTAAAAATCACCTCTTTTTCCTTCTCTCGATCAGACACTTAGAAAAAAAAATGAAAAAAAAAAAAAAAAAATTGGATTTTTTCTAAGTACAAAATCAAGAGAGGCTAAAAATCACCTCTTTTTCCTTCTCTCGATCAGACACTTAGAAAAAAAACGGAAAAAAAAAAAAAAAAAATTTGGATTTTTTCTAAGTACAAAATCGAGAGTGGCTAAAAATCACCTCTTTTTCCTTCTCTCGATCAGACACTTAGAAAAAAAAAAAAAAAAAAAAATTGGATTTTTTCTAAGTACAAAATCAAGAGAGGCTAAAAATCACCTCTTTTTCCTTCTCTCGATCAGACACTTAGAAAAAAAAGGAAAAAAAAAAAAAAAAAATTTGGATTTTTTCTAAGTACAAAATCGAGAGTGGCTAAAAATCACCTCTTTTTCCTTCTCTCGATCAGACACTTAGAAAAAAAACGGAAAAAAAAAAAAAAAAATTTGGATTTTTTCTAAGTACAAAATCGAGAGAGGCTAAAAATCACCTCTTTTTCCTTCTCTCGATCAGACACTTAGAAAAAAAACGGAAAAAAAAAAAAAAAAATTTGGATTTTTTCTAAGTACAAAATCCAGAGAGGCTAAAAATCACCTCTTTTTCCTTCTCTCGATCGGACACTTAGAAAAAAAAAAAAAAAAAAAAAATTTGGATTTTTTCTAAGTACAAAATCGAGAGAGGCTAAAAATCACCTCTTTTTCCTTCTCTCGATCAGACACTTAGAAAAAAAACGGAAAAAAAAAAAAAAAAAATTTGGATTTTTTCTAAGTACAAAATCGAGAGAGGCTAAAAATCACCTCTTTTTCCTTCTCTCGATCGGACACTTAGAAAAAAAAAAAAAAAAAAAAAAAAAATTTGGATTTTTTCTAAGTACAAAATCGAGAGAGGCTAAAAATCACCTCTTTTTCCTTCTCTCGATCAGACACTTAGAAAAAAAACGGAAAAAAAAAAAAAAAAAATTTGGATTTTTTTCTAAGTACAAAATCGAGAGAGGCTAAAAATCACCTATTTTCCTTCTCTCGATCGGACACTTAGAAAAAAAAAAAAAAAAAAAAAATTTGGATTTTTTCTAAGTACAAAATCGAGAGAGGCTAAAAATCACCTCTTTTTCCTTCTCTCGATCAGACACTTAGAAAAAAAAACGGAAAAAAAAAAAAAAAAAAATTGGATTTTTTCTAAGTACAAAATCGAGAGAGGCTAAAAATCACCTCTTTTTCCTTCTCTCGATCAGACACTTAGAAAAAAAACGGAAAAAAAAAAAAAAAAAATTTGGATTTTTTTCTAAGTACAAAATCGAGAGAGGCTAAAAATCACCTCTTTTTCCTTCTCTCGATCGGACACTTAGAAAAAAACGGAAAAAAAAAAAAAAAAATTGGATTTTTTCTAAGTACAAAATCGAGAGAGGCTAAAAATCACCTCTTTTTCCTTCTCTCGATCAGACACTTAGAAAAAAAACGGAAAAAAAAAAAAAAAAATTTGGATTTTTTCTAAGTACAAAATCGAGAGAGGCTAAAAATCACCTCTTTTTCCTTCTCTCGATCAGACACTTAGAAAAAAAATGGAAAAAAAAAAAAAAAAAAATTTGGATTTTTTCTAAGTACAAAATCGAGAGAGGCTAAAAATCACCTCTTTTTCCTTCTCTCGATCAGACACTTAGAAAAAAAACGGAAAAAAAAAAAAAAAAAATTTGGATTTTTTCTAAGTACAAAATCGAGAGAGGCTAAAAATCACCTCTTTTTCCTTCTCTCGATCAGACACTTAGAAAAAAAACGGAAAAAAAAAAAAAAAAATTTGATTTTTTCTAAGTACAAAATCGAGAGTGGCTAAAAATCACCTCTTTTTCCTTCTCTCGATCAGACACTTAAAAAAAAAATGAAAAAAAAAAAAAAAAAATTGAATTTTTTGTAAGTACAAAATCGAGAGAGGCTAAAAATCACCTCTTTTTCCTTCTCTCGATCAGACACTTAGAAAAAAAACGGAAAAAAAAAAAAAAAATTTGGATTTTTTCTAAGTACAAAATCGAGAGAGGCTAAAAAATCACCTCTTTTTCCTTCTCTCGATCAGACACTTAGAAAAAAAACGGAAAAAAAAAAAAAAAAAAATTTGGATTTTTTCTAAGTACAAAATCGAGAGTGGCTAAAAATCACCTCTTTTTCCTTCTCTCGATCAGACACTTAGAAAAAAAAATGAAAAAAAAAAAAAAAAAAATTGGATTTTTTCTAAGTACAAAATCAAGAGAGGCTAAAAATCACCTCTTTTTCCTTCTCTCGATCAGACACTTAGAAAAAAAACGGAAAAAAAAAAAAAAAAATTTGGATTTTTTCTAAGTACAAAATCGAGAGTGGCTAAAAATCACCTCTTTTTCCTTCTCTCGATCAGACACTTAGAAAAAAAAAAAAACAAAAAAATTGGATTTTTTCTAAGTACAAAATCAAGAGAGGCTAAAAATCACCTCTTTTTCCTTCTCTCGATCAGACACTTAGAAAAAAAACGGAAAAAAAAAAAAAAATTTGGATTTTTTCTAAGTACAAAATCGAGAGAGGCTAAAAATCACCTCTTTTTCCTTCTCTCGATCAGACACTTAGAAAAAAAAACGGAAAAAAAAAAAAAAAATTTGGATTTTTTCTAAGTACAAAAATCGAGAGTGGCTAAAAATCACCTCTTTTTCCTTCTCTCGATCAGACACTTAGAAAAAAAACGGAAAAAAAAAAAAAAAAATTGGATTTTTTCTAAGTACAAAATCGAGAGTGGCTAAAAATCACCTCTTTTTCCTTCTCTCGATCAGACACTTAGAAAAAAAACGGAAAAAAAAAAAAAAAAATTGGATTTTTTCTAAGTACAAAATCGAGAGAGGCTAAAAATCACCTCTTTTTCCTTCTCTCGATCAGACACTTAGAAAAAAAAAAAAAAAAAAAAAAAAAAAAAAATTGGATTTTTTCTAAGTACAAAATCCAGAGAGGCTAAAAATCACCTCTTTTCTTTCTCTCGATCGGACACTTAGAAAAAAAAAAAAA
>NC_084749.1:51257340-51339840 GCF_033978785.1 Entelurus aequoreus
AGAATGTGCTGAGAATGGGGGGTTGGTCTCTATAGTGCCTCTGTAGAATGTGCTGAGAATGGGGGGAAGGTCTCTATAGTGCCTGCTGGTACAATGAGTGCTGAGAATGGGGGGGGTGGTCTCTATAGTGCCTCTGTAGAATGTGCTGAGAATGGGGGGTGGTCTCTATAGTGCCTCTGTAGAATGTGCTGAGAATGGGGGGTGGTCTCTATAGTGCCTCTGTAGAAATGTGCTGAGAAATGGGGGGTGGTCTCTATAGTGCCTCTGTAGAATGTGCTGAGAATGGGGGGTGGTCTCTATAGTGCCTCTGTAGAATGTGCTGAGAATGGGGGGTGGTCTCTATAGTGCCTCTGTAGAATGTGCTGAGAATGGGGGGTGGTCTCTATAGTGCCTCTGTAGAATGTGCTGAGAATGGGGGAAGGTCTCTATAGTGCCTCTGTACAATGTGCTGAGAATGGGGGGTGGTCTCTATAGTGCCTCTGTAGAATGTGCTGAGAATGGGGGGGTGGTCTCTATAGTGCCTCTGTAGAATGTGCTGAGAATGGGGGGTGGTCTCTATAGTGCCTCTGTAGAATGTGCTGAGAATGGGGGGTGGTCTCTATAGTGCCTCTGTAGAATGTTGCTGAGAATGGGGGTGGTCTCTATAGTGCCTCTGTATAATGTGCTGAGAATGGGGGGGTGGTCTCTGTAGTGCCTCTGTAGAATGTGCTGAGAATGGGGGGAGGTCTCTATAGTGCCTCTGTAGAATGTGCTGAGAATGGGGGGTGGTCTCTGTAGTGCCTCTGTAGAATGTGCTGAGAATTGGGGGGTGGTCTCTATAGTGCCTCTGTAGAATGTGCTGATAATGGGGGGGAGGTCTCTATAGTGCCTCTGTAGAATGTGCTGAGAATGGGGGGTGGTCTCTATAGTGCCTCTGTAGAATGTGCTGATAATGGGGGTGGTCTCTATAGTGCCTCTGTAGAATGTGCTGAGAATGGGGGGTTGGTCTCTATAGTGCCTCTGTATAATGTGCTGAGAATGGGGGGTGGTCTCTGTAGTGCCTCTGTAGAATGTGCTGAGAATGGGGGGAGGTCTCTATAGTGCCTCTGTAGAATGTGCTGAGAATGGGGCGTGGTCTCTATAGTGCCTCTGTAGAATGTGCCGAGAATGGGGGGTTGGTCTCTATAGTGCCTCTGTAGAATGTGCTGAGAATGGGGGGTGGTCTCTATAGTGCCTCTGTAGAATGTGCTGAGAATGGGGGGTGGTCTCTGTAGTGCCTCTGTAGAATGTGCTGAGAATGGGGGGTGGTCTCTATAGTGCCTCTGTAGAATGTGCTGAGAATGGGGGGTGGTCGCTATAGTGCCTCTGTAGAATGTGCTGAGAATGGGGGGTGGTCTCTATAGTGCCTCTGTAGAATGTGCTGAGAATGGGGGGTTGGTCTCTATAGTGCCTCTGTAGAATGTGCTGAGAATGGGGGCGGTGGTCTCTATAGTGCCTCTGTAGAATGTGCTGAGAATGGGGGGTGGTCTCTATAGTGCCTCTGTAGAATGTGCTGAGAATGGGGGGTGGTCTCTATAGTGCCTCTGTAGAATGTGCTGAGAATGGGGGGTGGTCTCTGTAGTGCCTCTGTAGAATGAGAATGGGGGGTGGTCTCTATAGTGCCTCTGTAGAATGTGCTGAGAATGGGGGGTGGTCTCTATAGTGCCTCTGTAGAATGTGCTGAGAATGGGGGGTGGTCTCTAGTAGTGCCTCTGTAGAATGTGCTGAGAATGGGGGGTGGTCTCTGTAGTGCCTCTGTAGAATGTGCTGAGAATGGGGGGGTGGTCTCTATAGTGCCTCTGTAGAATGTGCTGAGAATGGGGGGTGGTCTCTGTAGTGCCTCTGTAGAATGTGCTGAGAATGGGGGGGTGGTCTCTATAGTGCCTCTGTAGAATGTGCTGAGAATGGGGGGTGGTCTCTATAGTGCCCTGTAGAATGTGCTGAGAATGGGGGGTGGTCTCTATAGTGCCTCTGTAGAATGTGCTGAGAATGGGGGGTGGTCTCTATAGTGCCTCTGTAGAATGTGCTGAGAATGGGGGGGTGGTCTCTATAGTGCCTCTGTAGAATGTGCTGAGAATGGGGGGTGGTCTCTATAGTGCCTCTGTAGAATGTGCTGAGAATGGGGGAAGGTCTCTATAGTGCCTCTGTACAATGTGCTGAGAATGGGGGGTGGTCTCTATAGTGCCTCTGTAGAATGTGCTGAGAATGGGGGGTGGTCTCTATAGTGCCTCTGTAGAATGTGCTGAGAATGGGGGGTGGTCTCTATAGTGCCTCTGTAGAATGTGCTGAGAATGGGGGGTGGTCTCTATAGTGCCTCTGTAGAATGTGCTGAGAATGGGGGGTGGTCTCTATAGTGCCTCTGTAGAATGTGCTGAGAATGGGGGGTGGTCTCTATAGTGCCTCTGTAGAATGTGCTGAGAATTGGGGGGTGGTCTCTATAGTGCCTCTGTAGAATGTGCTGAGAATGGGGGAAGGTCTCTATAGTGCCTCTGTACAATGTGCTGAGAATGGGGGGTGGTCTCTATAGTGCCTCTGTAGAATGTGCTGAGAATGGGGGGGGAGGTCTCTATAGTGCCTCTGTAGAATGTGCTGAGAATGGGGGGTGGTCTCTATAGTGCCTCTGTAGAATGTGCTGAGAATGGGGGGTGGTCTCTATAGTGCCTCTGTAGAATGTGCTGAGAATGGGGGGTGGTCTCTATAGTGCCTCTGTATAATGTGCTGAGAATGGGGGGTGGTCTCTAGTAGTGCCTCTGTAGAATGTGCTGAGAATGGGGGGAGGTCTCTATAGTGCCTCTGTAGAATGTGCTGAGAATGGGGGGTGGTCTCTGTAGTGCCTCTGTAGAATGTGCTGAGAATGGGGGGTTGGTCTCTATAGTGCCTCTGTAGAATGTGCTGATAATGGGGGGAGGTCTCTATAGTGCCTCTGTAGAATGTGCTGAGAATGGGGGGTGGTCTCTATAGTGCCTCTGTAGAATGTGCTGAGAATGGGGGGTGGTCTCTATAGTGCCTCTGTAGAATGTGCTGAGAATGGGGGGTGGTCTCTATAGTGCCTCTGTAGAATGTGCTGAGAATGGGGGAAGGTCTCTATAGTGCCTCTGTAGAATGTGCTGAGAATGGGGGGTGGTCTCTATAGTGCCTCTGTAGAATGTGCTGAGAATGGGGGGGTGGTCTCTATAGTGCCTCTGTAGAATGTGCTGAGAATGGGGGGTGGTCTCTATAGTGCCTCTGTAGAATGTGCTGAGAATGGGGGGTGGTCTCTATAGTGCCTCTGTAGAATGTGCTGAGAATGGGGGGTGGTCTCTATAGTGCCTCTGTTAGAATGTGCTGAGAATGGGGGGTGGTCTCTATAGTGCCTCTGTAGAATGTGCTGAGAATGGGGGGTGGTCTCTATAGTGCCTCTGTAGAATGTGCTGAGAATGGGGGGTGGTCTCTGTAGTGCCTCTGTAGAATGTGCTGAGAATGGGGGGGTTGGTCTCTATAGTGCCTCTGTAGAATGTGCTGAGAATGGGGGGGTGGTCTCTATAGTGCCTCTGTAGAATGTGCTGAGAATGGGGGGGTTGGTCTCTGTAGTGCCTCTGTAGAATGTGCTGAGAATGGGGGGTGGTCTCTGTAGTGCCTCTGTAGAATGTATTGAGAATGGGGGGTGGTCTCTGTAGTGCCTCTGTAGAATGTGCTGAGAATGGGGGGAGGTCTCTGTAGTGCCTCTGTAGAATGTGCTGAGAATGGGGGGTGGTCTCTATAGTGCCTCTGTAGAATGTGCTGAGAATGGGGGTGGTCTCTATAGTGCCTCTGTAGAATGTGCTGAGAATGGGGGGTGGTCTCTATAGTGCCTCTGTAGAATGTGCTGAGAATGGGGGGTGGTCTCTATAGTGCCTCTGTAGAATGTGCTGAGAATGGGGGGTGGTCTCTATAGTGCCTCTGTAGAATGTGCTGAGAATGGGGGGTGGGTCTCTATAGTGCCTCTGTAGAATGTGCTGAGAATGGGGGATGGTCTCTATAGTGCCTCTGTAGAATGTGCTGAGAATGGGGGGGTTGGTCTCTTAGTGCCTCTGTAGAATGTGCTGAGAATGGGGGAAGGTCTCTATAGTGCCTCTGTAGAATGTGCTGAGAATGGGGGGTGGTCTCTATAGTGCCTCTGTAGAATGTGCTGAGAATGGGGGGTGGTCTCTATAGTGCCTCTGTAGAATGTGCTGAGAATGGGGGGGAGGTCTCTATAGTGCCTCTGTAGAATGTGCTGAGAATGGGGGGTGGTCTCTATAGTGCCTCTGTAGAATGTGCTGAGAATGGGGGGTGGTCTCTATAGTGCCTCTGTAGAATGTGCTGAGAATGGGGGGTGGTCTCTATAGTGCCTCTGTAGAATGTGCTGAGAATGGGGGGTGGTCTTTATAGTGCCTCTGTAGAATGTGCTGAGAATGGGGGGTGGTCTCTATAGTGCCTCTGTAGAATGTGCTGAGAATGGGGGGTGGTCTCTGTAGTGCCTCTGTAGAATGTGCTGAGAATGGGGGGAGGTCTCTATAGTGCCTCTGTAGAATGTGCTGAGATTGGGGGGAGGTCTCTATAGTGCCTCTGTAGAATGTGCTGAGAATGGGGGGTGGTCTCTATAGTGCCTCTGTAGAATGTGCTGAGAATGGGGGGTGGTCTCTATAGTGCCTCTGTAGAATGTGCTGAGAATGGGGGGTGGTCTCTGTAGTGCCTCTGTAGAATGTGCTGAGAATGGGGGGTGGTCTCTATAGTGCCTCTGTAGAATGTGCTGAGAATGGGGGGTGGTCTCTATAGTGCCTCTGTAGAATGTGCTGAGAATGGGGGGTGGTCTCTGTAGTGCCTCTGTAGAATGTGCTGAGAATGGGGGGTGGTCTCTATAGTGCCTCTGTAGAATGTGCTGAGAATGGGGGGTGGTCTCTATAGTGCCTCTGTAGAATGTGCTGAGAATGGGGGGTGGTCTCTATAGTGCCTCTGTAGAATGTGCTGAGAATGGGGGGTGGTCTCTATAGTGCCTCTGTAGAATGTGCTGAGAATGGGGGGTGGTCTCTATAGTGCCTCTGTAGAATGTGCTGAGAATGGGGGGTGGTCTCTGTAGTGCCTCTGTAGAATGTGCTGAGAATGGGGGGTGGTCTCTATAGTGCCTCTGTAGAATGTGCTGAGAATGGGGGGTGGTCTCTATAGTGCCTCTGTAGAATGTGCTGAGAATGGGGGGTGGTCTCTATAGTGCCTCTGTAGAATGTGCTGAGAATGGGGGGTGGTCTCTATAGTGCCTCTGTAGAATGTGCTGAGAATGGGGGGTGGTCTCTGTAGTGCCTCTGTAGAATGTGCTGAGAATGGGGGGTGGTCTCTATAGTGCCTCTGTAGAATGTGCTGAGAATGGGGGGTGGTCTCTATAGTGCCTCTGTAGAATGTGCTGAGAATGGGGGGTGGTCTCTGTAGTGCCTCTGTAGAATGTGCTGAGAATGGGGGGTGGTCTCTGTAGTGCCTCTGTAGAATGTGCTGAGAATGGGGGAAGGTCTCTATAGTGCCTCTGTAGAATGTGCTGAGAATGGGGGGTGGTTTCTGTAGTGCCTCTGTAGAATGTGCTGAGAATGGGGGGTGGTCTCTATAGTGCCTCTGTAGAATGTGCTGAGAATGGGGGGTGGTCTCTATAGTGCCTCTGTAGAATGTGCTGAGAATGGGGGGTGGTCTCTATAGTGCCTCTGTAGAATGTGCTGAAAATGGGGGGTGGTCTCTATAGTGCCTCTGTAGAATGTGCTGAGAATGGGGGGTGGTCTCTATAGTGCCTCTGTAGAATGTGCTGAGAATGGGGGGTGGTCTCTATAGTGCCTCTGTAGAATGTGCTGAGAATGGGGGATGGTCTCTATAGTGCCTCTGTAGAATGTGCTGAGAATGGGGGGTGGTCTCTATAGTGCCTCTGTAGAATGTGCTGAGAATGGGGGAAGGTCTCTATAGTGCCTCTGTAGAATGTGCTGATAATGGGGGGAGGTCTCTATAGTGCCTCTGTAGAATGTGCTGAGAATGGGGGGTGGTCTCTGTAGTGCCTCTGTAGAATGTGCTGAGAATGGGGGGAGGGAGCTGTGCTCTTTTCATCCAACGCAAAAATTGCATGCGCTGCTGAGCTCTTTATACAAGAGCTCCGGTGTGTAGGGACTAGGGATGGGCGATACCACACTTTTAGGATTCGATACGATACCGATACTTTTTCTTGCATTTTCATCGATACCAATACCGATACCAATAATTTCTTATTGGCAATTTTTTGTCAGTCAAAAATATTATTACTATTGTTATTATTTAAGACAAATCACAAGACAAATACAGACCATTTATACCACATTTATTATGGTCAATATATAATAAAAGTAAATTTAAAATAAATAACATAAATATGAAAAATAAATTAAATATTATATATAATAATAACTATATATTATATATAATAATAATAATTAAATATTAGGGCTTTCCAATTAACAGTCAAATCCGAATTGCAAGAAGCTGCAGTTATTTTTTAAAGTTTGTGATATAATTAGCAATTAATGAAATATGAAATAGGCTAATGTTTTCGAAATGTAAGAAATCATGTCACAGATTAAAACCAAAATCACATTCAATCATATATTCAAGATTTTCTTGGAAAAAAATAAAACTGTAATGCAAAGATGAAGAATCTCCAAATTGTATCTCTTTCTTATCTTGTTTTAAATACTCAAGCAATTTTCAACTAACAGTGAATTCCCCTGTGGGGAAATTATTTGAATTTAGGATAATCATTTAAACATCCATCCATTTTCTACCGCTTATTCCCTTCGGGTCGCGGGGGGCACTGGAGCCTATCTCAGCTACAATCGGGCGGAAGGCGGGGTACACCCTGGACAAGTCGCCACCTCATCGCAGGGCCAACACAGATAGACAGACAACATTCACACACTAGGGACCATTTAGTGTTGCCAATCTACCTATCCCCAGGTGCATGTCTTTGGAGGTGGGAGGAAGCGGGAGTACCCGGAGGGAACCCACGCAGTCACGGGGAGAACATGCAAACTCCACACAGAAATATTCAGTAAACATTACTAAAAAAAAAAACAACAATGCCTGTTTTAAGTCAACAATTGGACAACACTGGATATGCCTGGCTGCATCGCTGTCGGCTGGCTGTGTGTGTGTTGCACGTTGACCACGCTCATTGGCTGTCTCCTGTCACGTGACTGGGCCAGCTCTATACTCTGCCAGCTACAGGGCTGTCCCAGCTCTATACTCTGCCAGGTACAGGGCTGTCCCAGCTCTATACTCTGCCAGGTACAGGGGTGTCCCAGCTCTATACTCTGCCAGGTACAGGGCTGTCCCAGCTCTATACTCTGCCAGGTACAGGGGTGTCCCAGCTCTATACTCTGCCAGGTACAGGGGTGTCCCAGCTCTATACTCTGCCAGGTACAGGGCTGTCCCAGCTCTATACTCTGCCAGGTACAGGGGTGTCCCAGCTCTATACTCTGCCAGGTACAGGTGTGTCCCAGCTCTATACTCTGCCAGGTACAGGGCTGTCCCAGCACATAGTAAGTTAAGTAAGTCATCAAAAACATCTGAAAGTGATGCTTGCACCCCCCACACGCCGTTTTTTGGTTTATATCGATACTTTTTTCAGAAAAGTGATGCCAAATGAGTAGCGTGTGAGTATCGATATATCGATACCACAGGATCGATACGCACATCCCTAGTAGGGACCAGGTTATATTGTCAGTTACAGTATCTGCACTCCCTGGAACTTGGTGCTGCTTACTATCTCCACCGCTGTGCCGTTGATGTAGAGTGGAGCGTGGCTGGACTGGTGCTTCCTGAAGTCAACAATGATCTCCTTGGTCTTGTCGACATTCAGGTCCAGGTTGTTGGTTCTGCACCAGTCAACCAGATGTTTCACCTCTTCCCTGTATTCCATGTCGTTGTTGTCACGGATGAGGCCCACTACTGTCGTGTACTTCACAATGTGGTTAGTAGTGGACCTGGCGCAGCAGTCATGAGTCATCAACGTGAACAGGACGCAGCCCTGGGGGGAGCCGGTGCTCAGGGAGATGGCACTGGAAGTGTTGTTGCCCACTCTCACAGATTGGGGTCTGTCTGTGAGGAAGTCAAGCAGCCAGTTGCAAAGGGGGGTACTGAATCCAAGGGGGGACAGTTTGCTCACCAAGTGCTGCGGGATGATGGTGTTGAATGCTGAGCTGAAGTCCAGAAACAACGTCCGCACGTGTGTGTCCTTTCCTTCCAGATGTTCTAAGCTCAAGTGGAGTGCAGAGGAGATGGCGTCCTCTGTGGAGCGGTTAGGGCGATAAGCAAACTGGTATGGGTCGAATGTGGGGGGAAGTCTGGAGACAATATATTCCTTTACCAGCCTCTCGAAGCACTTCATTATGATGGGGGTGAGTGCAACGGGGCGGTAATCATTGAGGGAGGAGATTGTGGGTTTTTTAGGCACTGGAATGATTGTGGCCGTCTTAAAACATGATGGTACCACAGCCTGGGTCAGCGAGATGTTGAAGATGTCTGTGAGAACCCCAGCCAGCTGATCTGCACATCCCTTAAGCACCTTGCCCGGGATGTCATCAGGTCCTGGTGCTTTCCGGGGATTCACTCTCCTCAGGGTTTTCCGGATATCCGCTATATCCAGGTTGAGCGGCTGCTCGTCAGGGCGAGGGATGGATTTTCTCGCCGGAGTGGTGTTAAGTGCCTCAAACCTCGCAAAGTAGTTGTTAAGGTAATTTACGAAGCTGATACAGTTGTCACAGGGATGGGGGGCAGCTTTATAGTCTCTGATGACATGTATGCCCTGCCACATTCGTCTAGTGTTTGTAGGGTTCTCCAAGAAGTCCTGCACTTTCTGACTGTGAGCACGCTTTTCAACCTTAATGGCACGGTTCAGGTTAGCTCTGGCTGATTTTAATGCCACCATGTCACCAGACCTGAAAGCCTTGTTCCGAGCCTTCAGCATTGCACGTACCTCACTGTTCATCCAGGGTTTGTCGTTGGCCCGTGTGGGGATGTTCTTGATCACACTGACATCCTCCATGCACTTCTGAATGTATGCGGACACAGACTCTGCATACTCCTCCACACATGTGTGGTGATTTTCGGTGGCGGCTGCCTTGAACATGTCCCAGTCTGTGGTTTCGAAGCAGTCTTGTAATGCTTCCTTTTCTCCCTCTGGCCAGGTCCTCACCTGCTTCACTGTAGCTTGCTTCCTGATCAGCAGGGGCTTGTATGCCGAAACATAGTTAGCCCCGCGATACTAACTGCCTCTTTCGGAACGGATGGTTTCAGTCACGTTTCTGTGAGAAATATGGCGCAGCAGTCTCTCATCTCGCATCTTGCATATAAATCCAGCTTAAGGTAGTCCAATTTGTTCTCCAGGGAGCGGACATTTGAAAGCAGGATGGAAGGAAGCGGCGTGCTGTGAGGATTAGCCTTTAGCTTTGTTGTTAGCCCCGCTAACTGCTTCCGATCACACTGCTTACGTCTCCTCTGTCGACGGTCCCCGCTGGTACTAGGCTCCATTGCTTCACAGGCCGCTGGATATAGCCGGCGTAGAATTATGATGCTAGTGAGGAGGTCCAATGTATATGCATCTTTTGGTCCAAAACGGCCCAATCTATCCACATCCAGAATTGTCTGGTGGTCGTATGTTACCACGGAGTGTCCACGCTGGAAGCCAGCCATGAAATTCACAGAATTTAGCGGTATATTTGCCAAAATGTTCCATTACTACCATGAGCCTCTGGAGCCGCAGCCGAGCAGGGCGCCGCTATATGACTTTATGTTAAACAATTGCAAAATTAGCTAAAAAAGCTAGCACTTTGCTGTTAGCATGCTAATGTAAACATGCTTACCATTCAATGGGCCCATAACCGTGAGTTTTTCGGAATAACGTTGCCATGGTAACACAAAATGTACCCCACTAGAAGTGCCGCTGTCTCCTTTATCGATACCTTTCTGTTATGTATGCGAGGGGTGGAAGGAGACGACACTACAAAGAAGCTAAGGTTACCGGGTTTATTGTAACCTTTGATGAGTGTGTGGGAGGTGTATGCTACTCTATGTGTTTGTTGCGGGACTATGTGTGATTTTAACCATGTGCTCTATGTGTTTGTTGCGGGACTATGTGTGATTTTAACCATGTGAATAATACCAGACGATGTTGTAGGTGCGTGATGGATGAATCCTTCGTCAGTCCAGAGGGGCGAGGCAAAGAGGGTTAGGGTTTTCCATAATAAACATTTAGGATTCATACTTTGATGAGTGACTTTATTTGTAAATACTTTAAAGACGAGCACAGTTTAGACAGTAAAAATGCAGAAAAGTATTTGAAAAAAAGGTCAAATATATAAACAAATCAGATAAAAAAGACCTTAAAAACAATTATGCAGATAACAATGCAGGTTACAAGTGTGTTTTAAAGGCCTACTGAAATGAATTTTTTAAATTTAAACGGGGATAGCAGATCTATTCTATGTGTCATACTTGATCATTTCGCGATATTGCCATATTTTTGCTGAAAGGATTTAGTATAGAACAACGACGATAAAGATTGCAACTTTTGGTATCTGATAAAAAAAAGGCTTGCACCTACCGGAAGTAGCGTGACGTAGTCAGTTGAACATATACGCAAAGTTCCCTATTGTTTACAATGATGGCCGCATGAAGTGAGAGAGATTCGGACCGAGAAAGCGACAATTTCCCCATTAATTTGAGCGAGGATGAAAGATTTGTGGATGAGTAAAGTGCAAGTGAAGGACTAGTGGGGAGTTGAAGCTATTCAGATAGGGAAGATGCTGTGAGAGGCGGGGGTGACCTGATATTCAGCTGGGAATGACTACAACAGTAAATAAACACAAGACATATATATACTCTATTAGCCACAACACAACCAGGCTTATATTTAATATGACACAAATTAATCCTGCATAATAACACCTGCGTGTTTGTTATGCTAGCTCCTAGCTCCTCTGCTAGCTCCTAGCTCCATAGAACACGCCAATACAATTCAAACACATGATCAACACACACAATCACTCAGCCCAAAAGACCGTTTACCTAACCCAAGGTTCATAAAGCTTATATATTTTTAAAAAGTTACGTACGTGACGCGCACATACGGTCAAGTTATCGAATGTTTAGCAGCCAAGGCTGCATACTCACGGTACCTGATATTCAGCTGGGAATGACTACAACAGTAAATAAACACAAGACATATATATACTCTATTAGCCACAACACAACCAGGCTTATATTTAATATGCCACAAATTAATCCTGCATAATAACACCTGCGTGTTTGTTATGCTAGCTCCTAGCTCCTCTGCTAGCTCCTAGCTCCATAGAACACGCCAATACAATTCAAACACCTGATCAACACACACAATCACTCAGCCCAAAAGACCGTTCACCTAACCCAAGGTTCATAAAGCTTATATATTTTAAAAAAGTTACGTACATACGCAAAAAAAAGCCAAAGCTGCATACTCACAGTAGCACGTCTGCGTCTTTGTCATCCAAATCAAAGTAATCCTGGTAAGAGTCTGTGTTGTCCCAGTTCTCTACAGGCGTCTGTGTATCCAAGTCAAAATTCCTCCTGGTTAGAGTCTCTGTTATCCGAGTTCTTCCATCTTGACTGCATCTTTGGGGAATGTAAACAAAGAAGCGCCGGCTGTGTACTGTTGTGGCTGACTACATTCGAAAAATACGTCCATTTCGCACCGACAACTTTCTTCTTTGCTTGCTCAGCTTCCTTCTTCATAATGCAATGAACATGATTGAAACAGATTCACGAACACAGATGTCCAGAATACTGTGGAATTATGAAATGAAAACAGAGCTTTTTCGTATTGGCTTCAATGTGGAAGGCATACCCGTGTTCGCCGGGCTACGTCACGCGCATACGTCATCCTCAGAGGCGTTTCGAACCGGAAGTTTAGCGGCAAATTTAAAATGTCACTTTATAAGTAAACCCGGCCGTATTGGCATGTGTTATAATGTTAAGATTTCATCATTGATATATAAACTATCAGACTGCGTGGTCGCTAGTAGTGGCTTTCAGTAGGCCTTTAAGATGAAGTTGATGAGGTGTCACAAAGAAAAGAGGTAGGTAAAGGTGCGATGCCAGCTTCCTCGTCACACACGCATCACCTTCACTCACTGACCTTTTTTTCATTTATGACTTTTATACATTCTAAATCTTAATGTGGTGCATGTTGTATTTGTGTTAGGGTTGTACGGTATACCGGTAGTAGTATAGTATTGCGGTACTAATGAATCAAAAACGGTACTATTCTTTGAAAAGTACCGGTTCCCCATTTTTTTTACAAGCATGACGGTGCGTCATCACGTGGTGATATTGCTGGGTTTACCAGCAGAGGAGCATGTTGGGCAGCGCACACACACAGAGTACTTACAAGCAGACACAGTGTGTAGACAGAAAAGGGAGAATGGACGCATTTTGGTGTAAAAAGTAAAGATAAAGGTGAAGTTATAACACTGAAACACCCTCAGGAAGAGCTGCTTTAACACATGCAGCTAACATCCATCCACAGTGTTTTAGCTACTTCTAAATCACTAATCCTGGCCTGCATGGTGACAAATAAAGTAAGTTTCTTACATGTAACATTATCACTGGAGGAGGAGGAATAGCCAAACATGCTTCACTACACACCGTAGGAAGATACAATAGCTCACTGCTAACAAAAGCTAGCGCTTCTGAATGTAAACAAATGCCATGGGTGGATCTACACCTGACATCCCCTGTAATGATACCAAGTAAAAGAGCGTATCTAGTCGATACTGCTATTATTACACCGATATTTTTTATCGTCACAAAATCTTTTTTCCTTCTTTTAAAATGTATATTATGTTTATAAAGTCAGTAAATATGTCCCTGGACACATGAGGACTTTGAATATGACCAATGTATGATCCTGTAACTACTTGGTATCACATCCATACCTAAATGTGTGGTATCATCCAAAACTAATGTCAAGTATCAAAGAAGAGAAGAATAAGTGATTATTACATTTGAACAGAAGTGTAGATATAACATGTTAAAACAGAAAATAAGCAGATATTAACAGTAAATGAACAAGTAGATTAATAATACATTTTTACAGTTTGTCCCTCATAATGTGTACAAAATAATAGGTGTATAAATGACACAATACGTTACTGCATACGACTAATTAGGAGTCTTTGTTTGTTTACTTACTACTAAAAGACAAGTTGTCTAGTATGTTCAACATTTTATACAAAGACTAAAGTGCAATAATAAACATATGTTTCATGTACTCTAAGATTGTTTTGTTCCAATAAAGACAATAATGACCCCTTTATCTAGAAAAGTATCGAAAAGTATTGAAAATTATTCAAATACATACCAAAATATTGGTATCGAGACAGCGCTAATTTGTGTGTGTGCAAAATTAACAACTTTGACGGCTAGTCTAATTTTTTTATTAAAATAATGTTATTTTTTCCAAGTTATTTCATAAACCATGATGTTATTTATTTTTTGTCTTTCTTATCTGTCATTTTTTTTTTCTTCTTCTTTTTATGTGGGCTCTGTACCGAGGATGTGGTTGTGGCTTGTGCAGCCCTTTGAGACACTTGTGATTTAGGGCTGTATAAATAAACATTGATTGATTGATTGATTGATTGATTAATCCATCCATGATTTTTGGTTAGTTGATCTGTCCTGTCTGTAATTTTTTAATGTTTTATTTCAACCTGTTTTTAGGGGTAGGGTTTGGGTCTTTTTTTATTCATATTTTTTAATTTTTTAACCTGTCTATTTTTATTTTAGTGGAACAAGTCCCGCAGGGGCAATGTAGAGCGCCGCAAGGGGCCCTATGGAAATTGCTGTGTTTTTTCTTCAATACATTCGGATGCCTCTTTGAGGCCCTTAACAAAGTCCCCATATTTTGCAGGTGTTTCAGGTAATGCAAAAGTTGTATATTTTGGGGGTTCTGAAATGGGTCAGGGCACGAGGAGGACCAACTTGCGTGAACCCCACGGTGCAAAGGAGGTGAAAATCATCCATATTAGGATTCTGACCTCATTTGGATAAGGAAACAAGTGATCAGATTGCGGGACCTATCCGGATCAGGCTAGTAGAACCGCCTCCACCCACAGGGACAAAGAGTGTGGATGATCGACAAAAGTGTTCGCTCTGTTTCTTTCAGCTGCGAGGCTCATAAAGTTTATTTCAGCAAATGTCCAAACCCTCAACCCTCACCCAGCCAACTTTACTCCTTTGAGGCGCGAAAAGAGCTGCAGCTCCAGAGCTCCCCCCCCCCCCCCCCCCCAACATCTTTTCCGTAACATGTGTACATGTTCTTATCAGCTATCAAGTTATTTTTCTAGGCCCCAGTCTGCCCCCATAGAAGCCCAGTCTGACCTTGACTTTTTTTTTTTATGCATCCCTGCTCTGTTTGTGCTGAAAATTATATTTTGCCGTTCAAGCGCAATGACAATAATTCTCTTAAAAGGGATAATGAACAACGGATTAGATTTTGGGGCTGATCCGGATGACTGTCGACGGGAAACCCCAGGAGATTTGCAATTGGAGTGAAAGAAATCTTTACCTGGACGTGTCTCAGCGTGAAGGTGACGTGGTCTAGCTGGTCGGCAGGTTTGATGGCGGCGGCCACCACTTGGGAGTTGACGGTGATTTCTCCCGATTTGGCGTAGCGCGAGTAGTCGGTGACGCCCGGGTCGATGGCGGGCTTCAAGATGTCCGCCATGCTGTCGTATCGTACAAACACCACTGACACGCTTGCTGTGGACAACACCAGTGAAACAAACGTCAGAAGAGGGTCGGAAGAAGTCTGAGTACACGGGTGACTTTTTCTATGGTTGCTGCTCCCAGACGCTACCTGGTAGAAGTTTTTGTATGGTTGCTGCTCCCAGACGCTACCTGGTAGAAGTTTTTGTATGGTTGCTGCTCCCAGACGCTACCTGGTAGAAGTTTTTGTATGGTTGCTGCTCCCAGACGCTACCTGGTAGAAGTTTTTGTATGGTTGCTGCTCCCAGACGCTACCTGCTAGAAGTTTTTGTATGGTTGCTGCTCCCAGACGCTACCTGGTAGAAGTTTTTGTATGGTTGCTGCTCCCAGACGCTACCTGGTAGAAGTGTTTGTATGGTTGCTGCTCCCAGACGCTACCTGGTAGAAGTGTTTGTATGGTTGCTGCTCCCAGACGCTACCTGGTAGAAGTGTTTGTATAGTTGCTGTTCCCAGACGCTACCTGGTAGAAGTGTTTGTATGGTTGCTGCTCCCAGACGCTACCTGCTAGAAGTTTTTGTATGGTTGCTGCTCCCAGACGCTACCTGGTAGAAGTTTTTGTATGGTTGCTGCTCCCAGACGCTACCTGGTAGACGTTTTTGTATGGTTGCTGCTCCCAGACGCTACCTGGTAGAAGTTTTTGTATGGTTGCTGCTCCCAGACGCTACCTGCTAGAAGTTTTTGTATGGTTGCTGCTCCCAGACGCTACCTGGTAGAAGTTTTTGTATGGTTGCTGCTCCCAGACGCTACCTGGTAGAAGTGTTTGTATGGTTGCTGCTCCCAGACGCTACCTGGTAGAAGTGTTTGTATGGTTGCTGCTCCCAGACGCTACCTGGTAGAAGTGTTTGTATGGTTGCTGCTCCCAGACGCTACCTGGTAGAAGTGTTTGTATGGTTGCTGCTCCCAGACGCTACCTGGTAGAAGTGTTTGTATGGTTGCTGCTCCCAGACGCTACCTGGTAGAAGTGTTTGTATGGTTGCTGCTCCCAGACGCTACCTGGTAGAAGTTTTTGTATGGTTGCTGCTCCCAGACGCTACCTGCTAGAAGTTTTTGTATGGTTGCTGCTCCCAGACGCTACCTGGTAGAAGTTTTTGTATGGTTGCTGCTCCCAGACGCTACCTGGTAGAAGTTTTTGTATGGTTGCTGCTCCCAGACGCTACCTGGTAGAAGTGTTTGTATGGTTGCTGCTCCCAGACGCTACCTGGTAGAAGTTTTTGTATGGTTGCTGCTCCCAGACGCTACCTGCTAGAAGTTTTTGTATGGTTGCTGCTCCCAGACGCTACCTGCTAGAAGTTTTTGTATGGTTGCTGCTCCCAGACGCTACCTGGTAGAAGTTTTTGTATGGTTGCTGCTCCCAGACGCTACCTGGTAGAAGTTTGCAGTGACACCTGGATGGTCCCGCTTCTTAATGCGTCAGTTACACGCAGGAAGTACAAATGTACCTCCTGCACATTAAACTGAGACTGGAGTGGAAACAATCAGCTTAGAAGCTTTATTACATTTATCATAAATTACGAACTATAAAATGCTACATTTTTCCAACGCCTGATCCCTGCGGATTATAAAACAGTGCGGCTAAGATTTTTTCTTCGCTGACGGCCAGAAGGCAAATAGTTTTCATAAAACACACACGACATACTTGCCAACCTTGACACCTCCGGTTTCGGGAGGTGGGGTGTTGTCGGGGGGGGGGGGGGGGGGGGGGGGGGGGCGTGGGCGTGGTTGGGGGCGGGGGCGGGGGGGGGACGTGGTTGGGGACATGGTTAAGAGGGGAGGAGTATATTTACAGCTAGAATTCACCAAGTCAAGTATTTCATATGTATATATATATATATATATATATATATATATATATATATATATATATATATATATATATATATATATATATACATAAGACATACTTGACTTTCAGTGAATTCTAGCTATATATATATATATATATATATATATATATATATATATATATATATATATATATATATATATATATATATATATATATAAAAATAAAATAAATACTTGAATTTCAGTGTTGATTTATTTACACATATACACACACATAACACTCATCTAGTTGTTATTGTACTGAAAGACTTGATGAAATACACAGTAATGAAAACACAGTTGTTCTACTAACTGTACTGTGCTTGCTGCTTACTAAAAAAAAAAAAAAACAACACTTACCTTTCACTATTTGAGTAGCCTTTGTTCTGCCATTTGCGTACTGGCGAGCGATCTCTGAATCCAGGAACATATCCTTCACGGATTTGTTGTAGACATCCGCAAATGAGAACGGGATGTTGTTTGCAGCTATCAGCATAGCCATCTTTGTCTGGGCATAAATGACACCCTCGGGACTCCATTTAGCGAGCTGGCCCATAACACTGGGCCGGCCGGGACCGGTGCTGCGTTGCCGCCACTTTGTGCTTGGCTGACCGTTCATGAGTGAGTATATCAGTTCGGCCACCGTGTTCAATGGAGAAGTCTGATCTACAACATTTACAGGCAGCACACCCCTTCCAACTGTCCTGGATAAACTGAAATTCTTGTTTCCATTCGTTTTGGAACTTACAAGCGTATTTCTTCATCTTACTCGTCCTCGGCGTCGCCATGGCTGTATCTTCCTCGTTCTTCTGCTTCGTCTCCTTGTTGTGTGCGCAGTTGTGCACTCTCTAAAGGACGTAGATGTTATAACGTGATTGGGCAGGCACCCTGTTTATATCGTGGGAAAGCGGACGTGAGAACAGGCTGTCGACACGTCACTCAGGTCCGCATTGAGCTGGAGGGGGCGTGGCCTCCAGCTGCGGCTGTAAATCAGGAGATTTTCGGGAGAATATTTGTCCCGGGAGGTTTTCGGGAGAGGCGCTGAATTTCGGGAGTCTCCCGGAAAATTAGGGAGGGTTGGCAAGTATGACACACGAAGACGCTTAAAAGGTGTGTTATTTTTGTGCTATGGCACCATCTTTTGGACAACTTTGTTCACTGCAGGTGCTGCCAGGTGAACACCTACAAGTGTTTGCTGCTGTTAAAAGCTTTGAACTAGAAGTAGAAGTGCCGTTCTGTCTTCTAGCCGTTCATAGCGTTTCTACTCGTATGGATTCTTCATTCATCACTCTAAGCAACGTTTGTAAGTTTTACAATACAACTAAAACACTTATTATTTACTAAAGTGTCCCATGTGTGATGTCTGTAGGAGTATTTTTATGCATATTTGTACATGCTATCATAATATAATCAAGCTAGCTTCGTTAGCATTGGCTAATATGCTAATATGTTTACAAATGTCTGTGTTAGTATTATTAACTTACATTCTTTTTGTGATGTTTCACTTTCACAAATTCCTCAGTAAATTCAGCAAAACGTCAGCGTGGAGTTATTGAGTCTGTTTAGCTGATTGGAGAGCTAGCTTGCGCAGCTAGTGGGTCCATGACCATGACTTCTGTTTTGTTTGATCAGCCGTTTTACTGCCGTGTTACAGACACCGTTTGGAAAAAATTAAGGTATGTAAATAAACATTTACAGAATATTTCTGTGTAAATAACTAATTTCACAACATACATATGTGCCACTTCTGTGTGGCTAATATATGGATTTTAATTTGTTTTTTATTTATTTAGTGGGTGCATCTTATTTACCGATGCACTCTGTAGTCATGTATACCGTACTTTATTTATAATGTCCCTCACACGATTGATAAATAAACACTGGTGGGTTATACTGTAGTCGTGTTACGATTTTTTAGTTCCTTCTAAATCTGAATCATCAAAAATGCGAACATTTATCTGATCCAATCTTGTGGTCAGAACTTGGGGAGTATTTTCCTAATTGTGTGCCAGAAGACAAAGCAAAGCCCATAAAGACTTGGGTGAGTGTGGTATAGAACACCTTGAGAGCCCTGACCTCAAACCCCATCAGAAACTCTTAGCATTATAGACAATAAAATCCCACAAACACAAGACTGTGTTGAACGTCCTCCAAAAAATCTCCCTGTTCTTCTCTGTTATGGTGGGAACCTCCAAGAAATATCCCTGTTCTTCTCTGTTGTCGTCCTGTAACACTTCAGTTAAACATCATGTTTGTATTCAAACTGGGAATTTACCATTACTGTCCTCCCCTGGTTTTAGTTTTGGTGTGAGGGTCATGAGGTCATCCCCCATGTTGGTCGACAACGTGTCTCCTTTAAGTCCGCCATCAAAAGTGAAGAGTCTCAATTCTGGGAAGGAGAGACATGAATATTAATACACAGCACAGTCAAACGTTGGCTTTAATGGGAAAACAAAACTTAGAGGTGTCCAAAGTGCGGCCTGCGAGCCACTGCCGGCTAATTTTTAACGGTTTATGGCACGATGCCTTGCATTTTAATATCTGCATTTTGCTCATTTTGCAGATATACACCTCGCCATCAAATATTTTGTCACTTGACAAATGATACCTGTTAGGATGCTAGCTTTTTTATTCATAGCTAATTTTAAAGATATAAACCTGATATATAAACCTTACATGTTAACGCTAGCATGCTGACATTTGAAGCAAATTGTTCAAGTACACAACTCCATAATAATATATATTGTTACTTGACACATGTTACAGTTAGCATTTTAGCATACTAACATTAGCATGCCAGCTGTTTGGCTGTATTTGCATATATACACCGCAGTGTCAAATAATTGGTTCCTTAATGATAATACCTGTTAGCATGCTAGTATTTTCGGCTAAATTTGCAGATATAAACCTCAGCGTCAAATAATTTGTTCTTTAACAAATGATACCTGTTAGCATTTTACCAGATTTTTGTAGGTATACACCTCAGTCATACACTACCGTTCAAAAGTTTGGGGTCACATTAACATGTCCTTATTTTTCAATGAAGATAACTTTAAACTAGTCTTAACTTTACAGAAATACACTCTATACATTGCTAATGTGCTAAATGACTATTCTAGCTGCAAATGTCTGCTTTTTGGTGAAATATTTACAGAGGTGTATAGAGGCCCATTTCCAGCAACTATCACTCCAGTGTTCTAATGGTACAATGTGTTTGCTCATTGGCTCAGAAGGCTAATTGATGATTAGAAAACCCTTGTGCAATCATGTTCACACATCTGAAAACACTTTAGCTCGTTACAGAAGCTACAAAACTGACCTTCCTTTGAGCAGATTGACTTTCTGGAGCATCACATTTGTGGGGTCCATTAAACGCTCAAAATGGCCAGAAAAAGAGAACTTTCATCTGAAACTCGACAGTCTATTCTTGTTCTTAGAAATGAAGGCTATTCCACTAAATTGTTTGGGTGACCCCAAACTTTTGAACGGTATTGTATGTTGGTACTTGTTGCATGTTAACATTAACACACAACTCAGAGTGATATATATATATTGGTACTTGACGTATGTTACAGCTAGCCTTTTAGAACAGTAACATTAGCATGCTAGCTTTTATAACTAATTAAGCAGGTATACAGAGTCATATATGTTGGTGTTTCACTAATGCAAATTGTAAGCATGCTATTATTAGCATGTTAGCATAGTACTGTTAGCATTTTAGTGAATTTTTCCCACATTTTTTGTGACTTGGCGCAGCGTGCAAATTGGTATCATTTCAGTTCGGCTTTGGCTTTTTGGAATTAACACAAAATCTCTACCGAAATTGCAGCTTTTAGTTCTATATAAAAAAAAAAAACATATATTGTGCTGGTTTTGAAGGTGAAGACGAGCAAAATGGCCTCCACATCCTCTGATTTGTCAGTCTGTGGTTGTCAATGGAGGATGTTTGGGCTCCCCTGTAATACGGTATGAATATTTGTCCAAATAATAAATGAACCAAAGTAACTAGGTCACCAAACACGTTACCTATTTGTTGGTCTTTGATTTGAAGTTGATTTGGCCTTTTCAGATTGTTGGCCAAAGCGAGAGAACTTCCCTCAACAGCATGCAGAAGTTTGCTGATGGTTTCTTGCCGCCTTTCATCCTTCATTCTCCTCCAAGCCACCAGCTCATCTTTCTCCAACAAGTTGTTTGCCACCTTCACCAAATTCTGTTCCAAGATGGTTGCTACTTAGAGACGCTCTGCTCTGCATGGCGGTGCAAACAGGAAGTGAGAAGGAGCCAAGATTACTGTGAGAGTTGAGTGGACGACGGCATCCTCTTGTCCTGCTCTCAGTGACCACGTGGAGCGACTCAAGGCCTCCACGTAGGCGATCACTTCCACCGAGGTCAACTCGCCAGACGTCTGCTCGGCAATTTCATTCAGGAAACTCAAGGACTCGGTGAGGTTGCTCATCTAGACGGACAAACTGAACATTACAATCTGTGGGACAAGTGAGGTTGCTCATCTAGATGGACAAACTGAACATTACAATATGTGGGACAAGTGAGGTTGCTCATCTAGATGGACAAACTGAACATTACAATATGTGGGACAAGTGAGGTTGCTCATCTAGATGGACAAACTGAACATTACAATCTGTGGGACAAGTGAGGTTGCTCATCTAGACGGACAAACTGAACATTACAATCTGTGGGACAAGTGAGGTTGCTCATCTAGATGGACAAACTGAACATTACAATCTGTGGGACAAGTGAGGTTGCTCATCTAGATGGACAAACTGAACATTACAATCTGTGGGACAAGTGAGGTTGCTCATCTAGATGGACAAACTGAACATTACAGTCTGTGGGACAAGTGAGGTTGCTCATCTAGATGGACAAACTGAACATTACAATCTGTGGGACAAGTGAGGTTGCTCATCTAGATGGACAAACTGAACATTACAATCTGTGGGACAAGTGAGGTTGCTCATCTAGACTGGACAAACTGAACATTACAGTCTGTGGGACAAGTGAGGTTGCTCATCTAGATGGACAAACTGAACATTACAATCTGTGGGACAAGTGAGGTTGCTCATCTAGACTGGACAAACTGAACATTACAATCTGTGGGACAAGTGAGGTTGCTCATCTAGATGGACAAACTGAACATTACAATATGTGGGACAAGTGAGGTTGCTCATCTAGATGGACAAACTGAACATTACAATCTGTGGGACAAGTGAGGTTGCTCATCTAGATGGACAAACTGAACATTACAATCTGTGGGACAAGTGAGGTTGCTCATCTAGATGGACAAACTGAACATTACAATCTGTGGGACAAGTGAGGTTGCTCATCTAGATGGACAAACTGAACATTACAGTCTGTGGGACAAGTGAGGTTGCTCATCTAGATGGACAAACTGAACATTACAATCTGTGGGACAAGTGAGGTTGCTCATCTAGATGGACAAACTGAACATTACAGTCTGTGGGACAAGTGAGGTTGCTCATCTAGATGGACAAACTGAACATTACAATCTGTGGGACAAGTGAGGTTGCTCATCTAGACTGGACAAACTGAACATTACAGTCTGTGGGACAAGTGAGGTTGCTCATCTAGATGGACAAACTGAACATTACAGTCTGTGGGACAAGTGAGGTTGCTCATCTAGATGGACAAACTGAACATTACAATCTGTGGGACAAGTGAGGTTGCTCATCTAGATGGACAAACTGAACATTACAGTCTGTGGGACAAGTGAGGTTGCTCATCTAGATGGACAAACTGAACATTACAATCTGTGGGACAAGTGAGGTTGCTCATCTAGACGGACAAACTGAACATTACAGTCTGTGGGACAAGTGAGGTTGCTCATCTAGACGGACAAACTGAACATTACAATCTGTGGGACAAGTGAGGTTGCTCATCTAGATGGACAAACTGAACATTACAATATGTGAGACAAGTGAGGTTGCTCATCTAGACGGACAAACTGAACATTACAATCTGTGGGACAAGTGAGGTTGCTCATCTAGATGGACAAACTGAACATTACAATCTGTGGGACAAGTGAGGTTGCTCATCTAGATGGACAAACTGAACATTACAATCTGTGAGACAAGTGAGGTTGCTCATCTAGATGGACAAACTGAACATTACAATCTGTGGGACAAGTGAGGTTGCTCATCTAGACAGACAAACTGAACATTACAATCTGTGGGACAAGTGAGGTTGCTCATCTAGATGGACAAACTGAACATTACAGTCTGTGGGACAAGTGAGGTTGCTCATCTAGACGGACAAACTGAACATTACAATATGTGGGACAAGTGAGGTTGCTCATCTAGACTGGACAAACTGAACATTACAGTCTGTGGGACAAGTGAGGTTGCTCATCTAGATGGACAAACTGAACATTACAATATGTGGGACAAGTGAGGTTGCTCATCTAGACTGGACAAACTGAACATTACAATCTGTGGGACAAGTGAGGTTGCTCATCTAGATGGACAAACTGAACATTACAGTCTGTGGGACAAGTGAGGTTGCTCATCTAGATGGACAAACTGAACATTACAATCTGTGGGACAAGTGAGGTTGCTCATCTAGATGGACAAACTGAACATTACAATCTGTGGGACAAGTGAGGTTGCTCATCTAGATGGACAAACTGAACATTACAATCTGTGGGACAAGTGAGGTTGCTCATCTAGACTGGACAAACTGAACATTACAATCTGTGGGACAAGTGAGGTTGCTCATCTAGATGGACAAACTGAACATTACAATATGTGGGACAAGTGAGGTTGCTCATCTAGATGGACAAACTGAACATTACAATCTGTGGGACAAGTGAGGTTGCTCATCTAGACTGGAGTGTTTACATCCCATATTGCTATCCACAAAAACAAGATATGGAATGATGTGAGCTTGCATGTAAAATGTGTGATATTATATGCGATACAAGCAGTCCTGCAGCGTGTTAACTTGTGTGTGATATCATGTGCAATACAGGCAGTCCTGCAATGTGTTTACTTGTGTGTGATATCATGTGCAATACAAGCAGTCCTGCAATGTGTTTACTTGTGTGTGATATCATGTGTGATACAAGCAGTCCTGCAGCGTGTTTATGTGTGTGCGATATCATGTGTGATACAATCAGTTCTGCAGTGTTTACTTGTGCGCAATATCACATGCGATACGAGCAGTCCTGCAGGCTGTTTACTTGTGCGCGATGTCATGCGCGATACAAGCAGTCGTGCAGCGTGTTTACTTGTGTGTGATATCACATGCGATACAAGCAATCCTGCAGTGTGTTTACTTGTGCGTGATATCATGTGTGATACAAGCAGTCTTGCAGTGTGTTTACTTGTGCGTGATATCATGTGCGATACGAGCAGTCCTGCAGGGTGCTTACTTGTGTGAGATATCATGTGTGATACGAGCAGTCCTGCAGCGTGTTTACTTGTGAGCGGTATCACATGCGATACAAGCAGTCCTGCAGCGTGTTTTCCTTGTGTGCAATATCATGTGCGAAACAAGCAGTGCTGCAGCGTGCTTACTTTTGCAAAGCTGGACAGCCAATTAACATCCAAATATCCTCCAATAAACACACAATTAACCTAATTTACTAAAATGTAAACATACTAGGCTATAGGCTACTAGGATCTAGCAGCTTAGCATACAATAGCACACAAGCTAGTCATGTGACATAGACATTCAAACCAGCCTGTTACCTGGTTCTGAAAATTTCAGCAGTATTTTTTTCCCATTGAAACAAATTTCAACATATTTCACAATTTTCAACCGATTTGAGGGTTAGGGTTAGCGTTAAAATGTCAGCATGCTAACGTTAGCATTTTTAGCTAATTTTACACTTTTTTTTAACCTCATTTCAAAGCCGAACACCTGAGTCATGTAACATGGAACATGTCACATGCTAACTGTTGGCATGCTAGCTTTTTTTTTTTCTCAGCTCATTTTGCATGCGTGCGCCTCAGAGTCATACAATTTGGTACTTGTTATTACTTTTATTAGTTATATCAAATTCAAAACAGGACAGTATTTTGAGTAAAGTGAGCTCTTAGTACGTGTTTTTACTGCCATTTAGTATCTAATTTCAAGTATGTGTGACATAAGACAAGTAAAACACGAATACAGTGTTTTTTTGGTTTTTTTATCTTAACATCCTGTGCTTTTTGAGGTCAAGTTACAAGCAACACGTAGCAAATTCATAAAATCCCAAGGAGATTCAATGTTATTGGGGCACAAAGGCCAAACGAACTGTCTGGAAAAGCTGAGAATTCATTGAGTGTGCGTTTTTATGGAGGATACAAAGGAGGGTTTCAAAGAGTTGAACAGGCTTGTTGTCATGTTTTTAGCCACAATATTTGTGTTCACATTTGTTGTCTGCAACAATCAGCTTAGTTGACAATATTTGATTGAGTAGTAGACGTGTGCTACTTACGTATTCAAGCGTTCTGTTGACAGTCTGTGTAACGCAGGCGATGTTATCATGGCAGTTTTTTAGGGGATGCTCTGAAAGACAACAATTACCCAAAGCAGCGTTTTGATTGGCAGGCGGGGCTCGGCAAAAGGGTTATTACAGTCAATCAAATCTTCTCATATTTATGTCATTTCAACACTTGCAAAAATGGTTTTATGTGGGCTGCAGCGTCTCAGAGGCTTTGTGTGAAAGCAACTGTGCATAAATCTAAATGCCAGTATGAGCAAATGTGGCGAGTCTATTCTTCTCACACTGACCTTTACATCTTCCACCTCTCTCTGGATGAAAGTGTTTGGTGCCAGAAGTTGGGATGTAATCCCGCTGGCAGGTGCAATAGAAAGATCCATCGCTATTATGACAGAGTGAGTTTGGACCGCAGACTTGTCCTGCCTCGCATTCATCAATGTCTGAATCAAACACACAAAGTCAACACAGTGGGGTTAAAACATACTCAAAAAAACATTCTAATGATATATAATCAAATGAAAACATAGTCTGTGCGTTTGTAATCCCATTACATGTCCATGTACCAATTTGTGTGTGTGTATCTCAATCTGTGTGTGTTTTAATTTATGTGTCCGCATTTCGTTTTGTGTGTGTGTAAAAAAAATAAATACATCTGTCAGTCTGTATTTCTATATGTGTGAACACATGAGTGTGTCTGTGTATTCAGATTTGTGTGAAGCAGTTGTCTTTCACCTTTCCTTTCTCGATACTCACCGCTCGATGGCCCCTTGCACCCACTCATGTTATTGCTCGTTGAAGCGTACAACAATGGACTTTGATCACTTGCTGGAAGTCAAAGTTCCTGTTTTAGCAGTAAGTTACTTGTCAGATGTCTTCTTCAAATAAGTTAGCAGTAGTTAGGGTTTCTCGGCGTGTGTGTCACCGAGAGTCTAATGTTGTTGAGTTCAACACCAAATAACTGGAGTGGGTGCAAGACGTTGACTAGTGGTGAGTATGGAGAAAGGAAAGATAAATATGCAGACAGACAAGTATTTTTGCGACGGGCATCCTCCTTGAACGGCTGCCATCGTATTCTGTCAAATTCTCACTGTTGCACAATGAGATGTAAGCATGGGGTTTCAAGGTGTGTGTTTTTTGACGTTGTTTTTACAGTGGACATATAATATTAACATTTTATGAACTCTATAATGTGACATTACCCACACACTCGGTGCCATCGTTGATCTGGAAGTGTTGGAGTCCAGTTGAAGAGTACCCAGGCAGACAAGTACAGTAGTAACTTCCTACAGTGTTGGTGCACGTTCCTCTCTTGCTGCAGATGTACGTCACATTCTGGCATTCATTGTCATCTGTGAAGAAGACACAGGCATCATTTCATTTGACATAAAACTATGGAAGTATTATTGTAGCAAAAGTATTTGCAAATGTGTGTCTCAGTCTGTGCGTATGTAATCCAATTCACGTGTCTGTGTGTTTGTATCTCAATTTGTGTGTTTTAGGTTGTCTGTCCGTATGATTTGTCTGTGAGCAAAAAAATATGTCTGAGGTTACAAACGTGGACACATCCATCACTGAAGCCGAGGTTGATGAGGTAATCCAAAAAATTGCCCAGTGGCAAGGCTCCAGGAGAGGATGAGATTCAGCATGAAAGCCCTCAAGGCTCTGGATGCTGTCGGACTGTCGTGGCTGACACTTCTCTTCAACATAGCGTGGAAGTCTGGGGTAATACCTGTGGATTGGCATACCGGGGTGGTGGTCTAAGTCAAAGTCCCAGTCTATTCCAGGATGCTGGAGAAGCCAGTCTGGTCGATAGTTGGGCCTCGGATTCAGGAGGAGCAATGCGATTTTCATACTGGTCGTGACACACAGGACCAGCTTTATACCCTTGCTAGGGTACTGGAGGGGCCATGGAATTTTGCTCAATCTGTCCACATGTGTTTTGTGGATTCGGAAAAGGCATTCCATCGGTGTATGGGGTCCAGGGGCCGTTGTTGAGAGCCATTCAGTGGTTGGCTTTGCGGGTATTAAGTCAGACATGCTCACAGTGGATGTTGGACTTCGCCCGGGCTGCCCTTTGACAGTGGTCCTGTTCATTATTTTTATGCGGGTAGTAAGTCAGACATGCTCACAGTGGATGTTGGACTTCGCCCAGGCTGCCCTTTGACAGTGGTCCTGTTCATTATTTTTATGGACAGAATTTCTAGGTGCATTAAGGGTGTAGAGGGTTCCAGTTTCGTGGCTAGATAATCTTATCTCTGCTTTTTGCAAATAATGTGATCCTGTTGGCTTCCTCAGGCTGGGTCCTTCAGTGTTCACTGGGGTGGTTTTGAAGCCAAGTGTGAATTTGACGGTCTGTAGATAAGCACCTCCAAATCTGGGGCCAGGGTTCTTAGTCGGAGAAGAGTGAACTGCACCCCAGAAGTTCTGACTCAAGTGGTGGAGTTCGAGTACCTCAAGGTCTTGTTTACGGCGTGAGGGAAGAATGGAACGCGAGAATGAAAGACGCATCAGAGGTGATACTATCGCTGCACTGGTCTGTTGTAGTGAAGAGGGAGCTGAACCAGAAGGCGAAGCTCTCGATTTACCGGTTATTCTACGTTCCTACCCTCATCTATGGTCACAAGCCTTGGGTAATGACCAAAAAGACAAGATTGCGAATATAGGAGGCAGAAATGACTTTCCTCCGCAGGATGTCTGGCATCAGCCTCAGAAGTTGAGTGAGAAGCTTGTTCATCCGAGAGAGGCTCCGAGTGGAGCCGCTGGTCCTCCATGTCAAGAGGAGCCAGCTGAGGTGGCTCAGGCATTTACTTCCAATGCTTCCCAGACGCCTCCCTGGCCAGGTGTTTCTGCCAAGTCCAGCCCGGCAGGAGGCCTAGGGGTAGACCTAGGACACGCTGGAGGGACTTTGGCCACACTTTTGCCGTGTAAGATTTGTGCGTCCGTAAAGCGATTCTAAGTTTTTTTCCATTTTTTTTTTTTTTAAATTTATTTATTTATTTCAGGCAATGACATAAAAAAGTACAAAGTTGACAACACATAATAATATAAATTAATATAGTGCAAAAGGTAATGTATAATATGTGATGCATGATTGTCAAGTTTTGCCTGAAAGGGAGTGGGAAGAAGATCATTTATTTAATCCCACCCCCAGTTCTCCATTCAGTGATTATTCACATGACTTTCACTCTTACTTTGTTCAAGGATTATAATACACATGTTGTATCATAGTGGCATTACCACAGGTAACAATAATTATTATGTATCTTAATTTATAGTCATTCAGACTAAAATCAATACCTTTATCATTGTTGAACCAGGTTTCAGTAATTGCAATGATGGTAAATGGATGACTAAATTCTTTCAAGTAATCCTTGATAGCCTCAAAGTTAGTGTACATGCTTCAACTATTGAAATGTATTATTGATAGACTATCTTCTGATAGTGCTTTCATATTGTTCACAGGTAAAATAATTACAGTTTTTTACAATTGCAGAGAAAAAAAATATTATCAGGGTCTATCTCCATATCAGTCTCTGTTGTGGCGTGCTCATGTCCAGTTCTTTTTGTTGATGTTGTAGGATCTTCTGTAACATGTCCATATCAATACTTGGTGTGGTCTGTGTTCTTTGTGTGATGATGTAGAAGTCACAAAGCTACATCGATACCAAGTACTGCATCAATGTCAATACTGCTTCCTCCGGCGTCCCATTTAGTTTGTTGAAGATCTTACAGTTCGTTACCCAGGTTTCTTGAATCTTGCTTTGCGTTTTAAGCTGCCGTGCGATCCTTGCGATGTCAGCATTTGTCTTTGTCAAGCGTTCATTTATGAAAACATCTGTACCTTTCAGTTTGCGTCCTTGCTTCAATAGTGCAATTTTCTTTTTTCTGTATGTAAATCTCATGATGACAGCTGGTGGTCTCTGGTTCCTCATGGGCAGTGGGTGACAAGCCTCAATATGCTCCAGGTCCATCTGCTCTGGAGATAGGAAGCCACCTGCTGCTCCACCGACTGTGTCTTCTGCTCGCTGGGCTCCCCGCTGTCTGCGGCCACAGCACACGCGTAGGAGCGCGACTTGATTGTGATGACCACATCATTCATGCGGGAGTATTGCTTGAGCTCGTCCACTCGCCGCTCCGGATCCACAATGCGCCGGTCCTTCTCCACGTTCTGGAGGCGTAGCTGTTTCACCTCCTCTAGTAGCCCCAGAAGCTGCTCCTGCTGCGCTCTGACCGCAGTCACATCGCTGCACAGGGAGTGGAGTGCCAGCCTCATCTCCTCCGATGTCGGGCTTTTCCTTGGTGGAGGCATTATGATGGTCTATATGCCGACGCATCCAGCAACAGAAGAAAAATCCCACCTCCGTATCTCGGGCTGCTAATGCTAGCCGGCTTCGGTGTGCTAGCCCGCAGCACCGATCGGCACAAACTGCAAAGTGTCACGGCACAGTGACACAGCGAAGCCAAAAAAGCACAAAAAAGTACAAAAAAGTACAAAAAATATGTGCAGGTTTTGCACAAGGTGATCGTCAAACTCAACAGCCCCTCGTCGAAAACAGTCAGTCAGACGTGCGCAAACTCCAAAGTTGTTAAAAGACTGGTCCGTCCGTAACTTCAACTTGCCTTTCCAATACTCACCACAAGTCGGCGCCTTGCATCTAAACATTTGTGTTGGCGTTGAAGCCAAGAACAATTATAATGGACCTTACGTCACTTTATGTAAATAAAAGTTCATGTTTTAGCAGTAGTTGTCGGAGGTATTTTAGTACTCAAATATGTTATCAGCAATGTTATGATCACATTTCCTCCAACGGGGGGGTGGGGCTTCCTGCGATAGGGTGACTCTGAGACCCCCGGTTTCCCCGTGGCCTCCTTCCGGTCAGACGTGCCCTTAACACCTTTCCAGCGAGGCGTACAGGTGGCGTCCTCACCACCTTATCTGGCTCTTCTCCTTGCTGAGGAATAGCAGCTTTACTCTCAACTCTCATGTCGTCACCCTGGAAGCCCCGCCCCCTGACAGGGTAAAAGTGACACCCCTGCTCTAAGGTGTGCTCGAAGGTGATTATTTGTTGTTGTTGTGTTGATTCTAATGTGATCTTGTTCCGGTAGCTCTCAGGGATTTAGGAGTTTCATGGGAAGAGTGTCGTGTGTCCTGGCTCTGTCCTCCTGGATTACCAGAACTGACCTGGTATGAATGTCCGCTGTTGTTCCCATGCAAGACAAACACTTTGTACTACGTGCACAAAGGTTGTCCAGGAGAGGAAATCCTGCCCTCTCATGCTAGGTGACGAGGACACAAGCGGGAAATACCTGACAGCGTGCACAGGATGCTTTGGCGCTGGCTCGTCAACGGCCAGTGACTTCTCTCTTTCATCTGTCATCAGCCCAAAAAATGTCTTGCGTTTTCTCTGTTTATACGACAAAGACAGCTAGCAGCCTTTCAATTAGGAAAGTAGATTTAAAGAATTTACTCTGAACTATTCAACCCTCTTTGTCCCAAAAATCATCTGCCGGTGTTTATATGACTCAAGTTGGTTTACACTTCATGCCAAACTCCAGAAACAAGAAGACACACAATGAAAGTGTGTCCTAGATATATGTATTATAGGTGTACAGTTCAAGTGTTTCCATATGTTGATGTAGTTGTGGCAGTCCAACACAAATATACTTGTTGTTACATGATGCTGTCTGTGGATGTAGATGTTTGTGACAGTAGGTGGCGGTAAGGATCGTCACTCGCTTTTTAACACAGCTGATGTGCCAGAGAACAAGAAGACGTAGCAGAAGGGAGCTGCGTTTCCAATTTGGTGAATTTGTTGCTGTTGTGACGACCTTAAATCACACAGAACCGAGTCTGAGGAAAACATTGGCTCGCTTAAAGAAGGGTGCGAGGCGCCGGCTAGTGGTGAGTATAGTGAAAGGAGGGTTAAGGTTAGGGTTTTTTTTATTTTTTTTATTTTTTTATTTATTTTATTTTATTTTTTTAATTTCAAACAACATTTTAAAAAAAAACACAAGATACACTTACCATTAGTGCATCAACCCAAGAAAACCCTCCCTCCCCCATTCACACTCATCCACACTCATTTACACAAAAGGAGCTGTCTCTTTCTGTTATTAAAAAAAAAACCAACAACTTCTGGTTCCTACAGTATAGAACAATACAGTCTGCAAGGGATACAGTCATTCGAGCACACATGATTGTGTGTGGTGCTGGTCCACTAACATTTTCACTAATCACTATTTTTTATGTAATTGTTTTTAAATTTGTTTTACTTTCAAACAAAACAAACAAAGGACCTTAACTTCACCAGACCGGGTTGTCAATAAAATCAGATTGTTCAAAAGGGTTCTTAAAACCAGGTCCAGTTCAGATTACGTCCAGATCGGGCTCAGCAACACACACCTTCCCCCATGTACACCAAAAACCAGGGAACACAACAGGTTGCATACAATCCACAAACAAAAATACATTTTCAAATTAAGCACCCATGTACAGTCCACATCACATCCAAGTCGAAGTCAGCAACACATACCTTCATTTATGTACACTTAAAATAGGGAATACAACAACAGATTGCATATCATATATAAACAAAATTACATTTTCAAAATAAGCCTTTGAGGACTTCCCATCTTTTTTTATGTTTTTTGGCATCATTATCGTTTTCAACCATATAATTTTCTAAAGTTAAAAAATACTGAATAAATGTTTTAAAGAAAGTAATACTAAGTGAATATCTGTTTTTTGCCTTAAAAATAAACCTTTTACCGAGTACTATCATTAAATTGACTAAATCATGATTGTCAATGAACTCTCCTAAAATAACAGAAACCACATTAAGCTTCATAAACAAACCAATCTTTAAACACATTTTTTCAACTTCCACCCAAAATGAAGACACAATATGACAATACCAAAACAAATGCAGGGTGGATTCAGGCTCCTGACAACAAAATGGGCAATCATCTGACTCTGTCATATTCCATAATTTTAACATTTTTCCCGTGGGTAGGAAGTTATAAATAGTTTTAATTTGAAAATAACGATTTTGCACATCGATAGTGGTTTTGTAGATTAATTTGAATATGGCATCCCACGGCAACGGGCAGTCAAAAAAGTCCTCCCATTTTCCATTTGTGTTGTATGGGGCAGCCTTCAAAGATTTCTTTATTAAATAAAACTTATATATTTTTCTATTTATTTTAGTTCCTTTTTGCCAACTAGAATTTCTTATTAAGGGTTTACAAACTAATAATTTAGTAGTTCCATAATTAATTTGTTTCCATCTTTTCCCAATGACTCCAGTTAGTTGATTAAATGAAAAGCTTGAGCAAGCATCACCATACATAGTTGTAAATTCATCATATTTCATAATTTTTCCATTCTCATTGATAATGTCATTGACAAAAATGATTCCTCTTTCAAACATATTTTTCCAAAAGAAAGGCTTTCCATCTATTACAATATTAGAGTTCATCCATATTATTTGCTGCAAAATATCATCTCTTTTTTCTGGTACATAAAATTGAAAACACCACCATGAGTGGATTGTTTCCTTTATGAACCCCGCCATGTTTCCCAGCAGACTCTCTACATAAGGAAAATGGGAGGGGATCACTTGTAAAAAAGGATACAATTTCTTTTGATACAATACATGTTTTCTGTCCAACAGGACACTTGTGTACCACTCAGTGTTTAAATACATCTTTGGAACAATTGATGCTTTTAAAGACAGACACATAGCTTCAAGGTTGAGAAGTTTCAAGCCCCCATATTCATATTCATTGTACAAAACCTTTCTTTTAATCCTTTCTGGCTTGCCGTCCCAGACAAAATCGAAGACCCTCCGCTCATAAATATTTAAAAAGTTTTGTGATGGAGCTGGTAATGACAAAAACAAATAAATAAATTGAGGAATAATTAACAAGTTGACAATAGATATTTTACCATACAAGGTTAAGGATTTCCCTTTCCATAATTGCATAATTTTATCCAGCTTTCTTAGTCGATTATCATAATTTACTGAGCCTAGATCTTCCAGGTTCTCTGGGACAACAACACCAAGTATGTTAACTGGTCCATCTGTCCACAAAACAGGCACTTTGCATTCCATTCGAAAGGACGTTCCCTTTAGATTTCCGATCCTTAATATTTTACATTTATCATAATTTAGCTTAAGCCCAGATTGCTGTGAAAATATGTCCAAAAGATCAAGAAGGTTTTGCAGACAATGAGGATTGGGGCTTATAAAGAAGCTTGTATCGTCTGCATACATTGTTATTTTACTTTCAATATTATTATTACTGAGCCCTTCAATATTTTTATTCAATCTAATTTTAATCGCCAATATTTCCATAGCAATAATAAATAAGTATGGAGACAAAGGGCACCCTTGTTTTAGACCTCTTAATAGAGGTATTGTCCCAGAGATGTATCCATTATTGATAATTCTACAATTAGTTTTATTATATAGCGTCTTGATCCAGTGTAATACGGAGTTGCCAAAATTGAAAAAAACTAAGCTTTTACAAATAAGGTTAGCGTTAGGCGCAGATTGCTGCACAGACACACAAATCTTAACGGCAGAAGTGTCGCAAAAGTATGTTTATACCATAGGTTGATATTTGAATATGTTTATACCGAAGGTTGATATTTGAGCATTTTTTTTTACCAGTGGCGGGCCGTGCGTTTCCCACCCAGGCCTTCAGTGATGTCCAACTTCAAAGATTACCTCTCAAAATACCAAAATGTATGTCACCACATGACCATTGCTGGAGAAATACTATACAGAAACACATTTACTGAGCATTGAACCACATCAACAGTGTACAAAACGGGTTATTTTCTGGCACATTTATAAATCAATTAAAACGCAACAGCAATTAAAACATATCTTATGTGGTACTGTCAAAATTACAATTGCAAAAGACACATTAAAAGTGAAAAAAATCAAATATTTGAACTCACAATTAGTAGGACCTATTTGACGCAGTATAAGCCAGTGGCACCCTCATCGTCGGTTTGTTCAAGTGGAAATGGTGAGCATTTAATTGCCAGAAGAGCTGAGCTAGCTTCCGGGGTTGGCCGACATCGTCTCACAAGATGTAGGTTCTCTCTAAATATCTTTCTTGAAAATGGCCTTCCAAATAAATCCAATCAGGTATCCAATCACAGTCTCGTTAACATCAGGCTACCTAGATAGGCTACTGTCAACAACTTGTGATCTGATTAGCTATCACAACTGTCAATCAACTGTATGTGCCTAATCGCTTACACTGCACTGACGCCCGCATTGTTGATTCTGACGGCAGATTTGGTACAGCATGGCAACATAAGCTAGCAGTATTCTGATTGGATATAAACTAAAAGTAAAAACAACAGCACTAGAAGGAGCATAATATGACATGAAGAGAATATGAATACTCTTAGATATTTAGGGTATGTAAATTTAAAAAAAAAAAATTGTATCTTTAATTATGATCATGATTTCTGGTTATGTTAGGCCAGCAGAGAAAGCCTTGCTGATATGTGAGTGCGGTATGTTTATACTATAGGTTGATATATGAGTATGTTTATACTGTAGGTTGATATGTGAGTATGTTTATACTGTAGGTTGATATGTGAGTATGTTTATACTGTAGGTTGATATGTGAGTATGTTTATACTGTAGGTTGATATGTGAGTATGTTTATACTATAGGTTGATATGTGAGTATGTTTATACTGTAGGTTGATATGTGAATATCTTTATACTGTAGGTTGATATGTGAATATCTTTATACTGTAGGTTGATATGTGAGTATGTTTATACTGTAGGTTGATATGTGAATATATTTATACTGTAGGTTGATATGTGAATATATTTATACTGTAGGTTGATATGTGAGTATGTTTATACTGTAGGTTGATATGTGAGTATGTTTATACTGTAGGTTGATATGTGAGTATGTTTATACTGTAGGTTGATATGCAAATATCTTTATACTGTAGGTTGATATGTGAGTATGTTTATATTGTAGGTTGATATGTGAATATCTTTATACTGTAGGTTGATATTAGAGTATGTTTATACTGTAGGTTGATATTCGAGTATGTGTATACTGTAGGCTGGTATTTGGGTATGTTTATACTATATGTTGATATTAGAGTGTTTGTATACTGTAGGTTGATATTTGGGTATGTTTATATCATAGTTTGATATGTGAGTATATTTATACCGTAGGTTAACATTTGAGTATGTTTTTCATATAGGTTGATATTTCAGTATGTTTTTAATATAGGTTGATATTTGAGTTTCTAGAGCGGCACGGTGGAGGAGGGGTTAGTGCGTCTGCCTCAAAATACGAAGGTCCTGGGTTTGATCCTGCGCTCGGGATCTTTCTGTGTGGAGTTTGCATGTTCTCCCCGTGACTGCGTGGGTTCCCTCCGGGTACTCCGGCTTCCTCCCACCTCCAAAGACATGCACCTGGGGATAGGCCCCTCCCACCTCCAAAGACATGCACCTGGGGATAGGTTGATTGGCAACACTAAATGGTCCCTAGTGTGTGAATGTGAGTGTGAATGTTGTCTGTCTATCTGTGTTGGCCCTGCGATGAGGTGGCGACTTGTCCAGGGTGTACCCTGCCTTCCGCCTGATTGTAGCTGAGATAGGCTCCAGCACTCCCGCCACCCCGAAAGGGATAAGCGGTAGAAAATGGATGGATGGATGGATTTGAGTTTGTTTTAAATATGGGTTGATATTTGAGTCTGTTTTTAATATAGGTTGATATTTGAGTATGTGTTTACCATAGGTTGATATTTAAGTATGTGTATACTGTAGGTTGATATTTGAGTATGTTTATACTGTAAGTTGATATTTAGGTATGATTATACCATAGGTTGATATGTGAGTATGTTTATACTGTCGGTTGATATTTGAGTATGTGTATAATATAGGTTGATATTTAGGTATTATGTATACTGGAGGTTGATATTTAAGTGTGTGTATAACATAGGTTGCTATTTAAGTAATATGTATACCATATGTTGATATTTGAGTATGTTTTTACTATAGGCTGATATTTAAGTATGTGAATAACATGGGTTGATATTTGAGTATGTTTATACCATAGGTTGATATTTAAGTAAGTGTATAACATAGGTTGATATTTAAGTAATATGTATACTATAGGTTAATATTTGGGTATGTTAATACCATAGGTTGATATTTAAGTATGTGCATAACATGGGTTGATATTTAAGTAATATGTATACTGTAGGTTGATATTTGAGTATATTTGTTATGCAAGTTGACTTGTCCAGGGTGTACCCCGCCTTCTGCCCAAAGCAGCTGAGATAGGCTCCAGCACCCCCCGCGATCCCGAACGGGACAAGCGGTAGAAAATGGATGGATGGATATTTAAGTATATGTGAGTATGTTTATACAGTAGGTTGATATTTGAGTATATTTATACTGTTGGTTGATATTTGAGTATGTTTATACCATAGGTTGATATTTAAGTAATATTTATACTGTAGGTGAATATTTGAGTATGTTTATTCTGTAAGTTGATATTTAAGTATGTGTATAACATAGGTTGATATGTGAGTATGTTTGTACTGTAAGTTGATATTTAAGTATGCGTATAACATAGGTTGATATTTGAGTAATATATATATACTGTAGGTTGATACCTGAGTATGTTAATACTGTAAGTTGATATTTAAGTATGCTTATATTGATATTTCAGTATTATAGGTTGATATTGAAGTAATCTGGGTTGATATTTACCATTGCAGAAGGTTGTCCCATCTCCAGTATATCCGTTGTTGCAAAAGCAAGCGTGGTTGGAGCCGTTCAGAGCCTTACATGTGGCAAGTCTGTGGCAAGACTCACAAATGTCAGAGAGTCTGCAGGGGTCCATCAGACTGGAGATCCATGCTGCAGCAACACATACACCAACATGCATATGTAGGGTTTCAAACATGTACACAGATGTGTGATATAACAACTTCTCTTGTTGGTAACTCCAGTCAGTATTCTAGTATTTGCTACCATGTATCAATCAATCAATCAATCAATGTTTATTTATATAGCCCTAAATCACAAGTGTCTCAAAGGGCTGTACAAGCCACAACGACATCCTCGGTACAGAGCCCACATACGGGCAAGGAAAACTCACCCCAGTGGGACGTCAATGTGAATGACTATGAGAAACCTTGGAGAGGACCGCATATGTGGGTAACCCCCCCCCCCCCCCCCCCCCTCTAGGGGAGACCGAAAGCAATGGATGTCGAGTGGGTCTGACATAATATTGTGAAAGTAGGGTTTCAAACATATACACAGATGTGTGATACAACAACTTCTCTTGTTGGTAACTCCAGTCAGTGTTGTAGTATTTGCTACCATGTATGTAGGGTTTCAAACATATACACAGATGTGTGACATTACAACTTCTCTTGTTGGTAACTCCAGTCTCTGTACTCGTGTTCTAGTATTTTCTACATGTATGTAGGGTTTCAAACAAATACACAGATGTGTGATGTAACAACTTCTCTTGTTAGTAACTCCAGACAGTGTTGTAGTATTTGCTACCATGTATGTAGGGTATCAAACATATACACAGATGTGTGATATAACAACTTCTCTTGTTGGTTACTCCAGTCAGTGTTCTAGTATTTGCTACCATGTATGTAGGGTTTCAAACAAATACACAGATGTGTGATATAACAACTTCTCTTGTCGGTAACTCCAGTCTTTGTACTCGTGTTCTAGTATTTGCTACCATGTATGTAGGGTTTCAAACATATACACAGATGTGTGATATAACAACTTCTCTTGTTAGTAACTCCAGTCAGTGTTCTAGTATTTGCTACCATGTATGTAGGGTTTCAAACATATACACAGATGTGTGATATAACAACTTCTCTTGTTGGTTACTCCAGTCTGTGTTGTAGTATTTGCTACCATGTATGTAGGGTTTCAAACATATACACAGATGTGTGATATAACAACTTCTCTTGTTGGTAACTCCAGTCTGTGTTGTAGTATTTGCTACCATGTATGTAGGGTTTCAAACAAATACACAGATGTGTGATGTAACAACTTCTCTTGTTAGTAACTCCAGACAGTGTTGTAGTATTTGCTACCATGTATGTAGGGTATCAAACATATACACAGATGTGTGATATAACAACTTCTCTTGTTGGTTACTCCAGTCAGTGTTCTAGTATTTGCTACCATGTATGTAGGGTTTCAAACAAATACACAGATGTGTGATATAACAACTTCTCTTGTCGGTAACTCCAGTCTTTGTACTCGTGTTCTAGTATTTGCTACCATGTATGTAGGGTTTCAAACATATACACAGATGTGTGATATAACAACTTCTCTTGTTAGTAACTCCAGTCAGTGTTCTAGTATTTGCTACCATGTATGTAGGGTTTCAAACATATACACAGATGTGTGATATAACAACTTCTCTTGTTGGTAACTCCAGTCTGTGTTGTAGTATTTGCTACCATGTATGTAGGGTTTCAAACATATACACAGATGTGTGATACAACAACTTCTCTTGTTGGTTACTCCAGTCAGTGTTCTAGTATTTGCTACCATGTATGTAGGGTTTCAAACATATACACAGATGTGTGATATAACAACTTCTCTTGTTGGTAACTCCAGTCTGTGTTGTAGTATTTGCTACCATGTATGTAGGGTTTCAAACATATACACAGATGTGTGATATAACAACTTCTCTTGTTGGTTACTCCAGTCAGTGTTCTAGTATTTGCTACCATGTATGTAGGGTTTAAACAAATACACAGATGTGTGATATAACAACTTCTCTTGTCGGTAACTACAGTCTTTGTACTCGTGTTCTAGTATTTGCTACCATGTATGTAGGGTTTCAAACATATACACAGATGTGTGATATAACAACTTCTCTTGTTAGTAACTCCAGTCAGTGTTCTAGTATTTGCTACCATGTATGTAGGGTTTCAAACATATACACAGATGTGTGATATAACAACTTCTCTTGATAGTAACTCCAGTCTCTGTACTCGTGTTCTAGTATTTTCTACATGTATGTAGGGTTTCAAACAAATACACAGATGTGTGATATAACAACTTCTCTTGTTGGTAACTCCAGTCAGTGTTCTAGTATTTCTTGCCATGTATGTAGGGTTTCAAACATATACACAGATGTGTGATATAACAACTTCTCTTGTTAGTAACTCCAGTCTGTGTTGTAGTATTTGCTACCATGCAGGTTGTTGTCACCAACAGTAACCTGGGTGCTCATTTAAGCACCAAGGTACAGTAGAAGTTGCATAGTTGTACAAATGCTGTAAGGTAAGCCACATACCTGTGAAAAGTAGGAGTTTCATTGGTGCCCCAAACAAACACTCCATGATTTGGCTGCTCCTGAATTTGTCTCCTCTCAGTTTGGTGGGCTGGCTGCTGACGTCCTTCATTTCCTGGCATCACGCTTCCTGTTTCTCTAAACCTGACCCTTCCTGTCCCGTCCTTTAATCTGCTTCTCACAAAAACACTCTCCTAACACTCACTACCAAGTTTTCTTGTTGCCACGCCAACCACGTATAGAATCCTTAGCTCCATTTCGGAATTTTACACGTCCGTCTTCCTGTGGCTCATGTTGACCTTTGGAAAGCCTCCGTCGCCATTGTCCTCTTTGTCCTCATGTCCAGTGTGGCTTTCACTCTGGGATTACACTTTCCCCTCCAACAACACTTTCAATAGTTCCAGTAACAAGTTACATTTCAGTGTTTATGTTGGACAGCTTTCAGAGTAAAACAAAGTACTCAGAACAGTTATATCATTGGTGTTTGGTGGATGACATCATCACCTCATTTGCATATTTCTAATGCTCCTAAAAATATGTGTACAAACAGAAATGAACGTTCTACTGTTGCTTCGTTATGATGGTACAGATCGTGCTTTTCAATTGTTTGCAAAATGACTCCCGCCCCCTAAAAGAAGAACAGTACATTTGCTGGAGTTGCTTTTTTGAAATAACCTTAGCTCGCCTGAGGGTTGGACAAATGTGACGCGTAATAAACAGTTATCCAACATGGTCGCTAAATGATCAGGTCTTTTGAACGGCTCTTTTACGTGATCAGTGACCACTGAATGGCAGAACAGTGGGAGAGAGTTACTGACGATCCGTTCCCAAAGTTCACTTAGACGCTCGGAAAACTGTGTGTGTGTGAAAGTCTCATCAGAACACAATAAGCAATGTTCGGAAAATTACTTTTAAAAAGTAATCAATTCTAGTTACTTAAAACTTTATCGAAAAAGTAGTTGAATATCTAACTGATTTACTCTTTAATAAATGTGATTATTCAACTAAGGAAATGAAAGCGTTACTCCCCCCAAAAAAATCAATGATCTGGCATACACAGCTGTGTGGCGTTTCATGAGAACAGAGTGTTTGCTAGCTTAACAGCGACAGTTTGCTGACAGTGTTGGCTGCTCTGTTGAATCTTTTCACTTGCTTGTGTTAGAGCCTCAATGAGCTTCCATGGCTATAGTCTCCTTGTCCACCAAAATTGCAAGCGTGTCACTTCAATCATTGATTTGTTGTTCATTATTCCTACAAAATATTATTATTAGTAGTAGTAGTTATAGTAGTGTGTGTGTACTTACATGTTGTGTGTTGTTTGCTGTGTGATGTTGCCTCCGTCTGGTTGATATAAAGTTCATTTTAGTGTTTTGTTCTGCTTGTTGCTTTCATAAGTAAAACGTTACTTTCTGCATTTAACTTGCTTGTTGAAATAAAAGTAGCGAGCCACGTTACATCAAATGTATCCGTAACAACTTTGTAACGTACATAGAATTACTTATTTAGTTTACTCGGAGTAGTGGTGTTGGTAACGCCTTTGTTACAAAACGCCAAAGTCATATAACAACATTATTATGCAACACCATTATTATATAGTGCCATTATTATATAACAACATTATCATATAACAACATTATTATATAACAACATTATTATTTAAAACCATTATTATATAACATAATAATTATATAACACCATTATTATATAGCATCATTCTCATACAACAACATTATTGTATAGCATCATTATCATATATATCATAGAACAACATTATTATATAACATCATTATTATATAACATAATTCTCATACAACAACATTATTATAGAGCATCATTATCATATAACATCATATCATATATATCATATAACAACATTATTATATAACATCATTGTCATATGACAACATTATTATACAACAACATTATTATATAACACCATTATTATAAAACACCATTATTATATAACATCATTATCATATAACACCATTATTATTTAACACCATTATTATATGACACCATTATTATATGACACCATGATTATTGAACACCTTTATAATCAGAATCCAAAATCAGACTGAGATGGGAATTTGAGATTTTCAGCATGATCAGACAAACATTACAGGAGACAGAACAGGATCGCTGGCGGGTCTGCAAACTTCCGGCGCCCCTTACAAACAAGGTGAGAAACAGGTAAACGCTGTGGGGGGTGTGAGTAAACAAAAACAAATATTCAGTCTAAGCCTGGGCCCCTGGAGAGGGGGTCCAGACTGAGGCCAAGGGGAAAACAACCTCATAGCCATAAACATGTGTGTAAGAGAGAAACATCATAGAACACAAAGAACATTAAAGACATTAAAAGAGCAGAGCTTCACCACTTTAGTCATAGATTTTGCGCCAAAGATTGAAGTTCCATCCATCCATCCATCCATTTTACTACCGCTTATTCCCTTTTGGGGTCGTGGGAGGCGCTGGAGCCTATCTCAGCTACAATCGGGCGGAAGGCGGGGTACATCCTGGACAAGTCGCCACCTCATCGCAGGGCCAACAAAGATAGACAGACAACATTCACACTCACATTCACACACTAGGGACCATTTAGTGTTGCCAATCAACTTATCCCCAGGTGGATGTCTTTGGAGGTGGGAGGGGCCTATCCCCAGGTGGATGTCTTTGGAGGTGGGAGGGGCCTATCCCCAGGTGCATGTCTTTGGAGGTGGGAGGGGCCTATCCCCAGGTGCATGTCTTTGGAGGTGGGAGGGGCCTATCCCCAGGTGCATGTCTTTGGAGGTGGGAGGGGCCTATCCCCAGGTGCATGTCTTTGGAGGTGGGAGGGGCCTATCCCCAGGTGGATGTCTTTGGAGGTGGGAGGGGCCTATCCCCAGGTGCATGTCTTTGGAGGTGGGAGGAAGCCGGAGTACCCGGAGGGAACCCACGCAGTCACGGGGAGAACATGCAAACTCCACACAGAAAGATCCCGAGCCCGGGATTGAACCCAAGACTACTCAGGACCTTCGTATTGTGAGGCAGATGCACTAACCCCTCTGCCACCGTGCTGCCAAAAGATTGAAGTTTGATATTGTTATTACTGCCACAAGTGGTGGAAAAGTGTACTATACCTGAGTACCAGACGGACCACAGTTGAGAAACAAAAACATTTTTAACAATTGGTAAAAAAAAGTGTTAAGAGCCACTGATGTACACAAGCTGCTCGTTGGAACTACATCAACAGCGCCTCTGGTGGTCACAGCTGAGTACTACAGTCCATAATGACAAAATCTGTGGTCAAATCAAATTCTCCATTGTGGTCATAGGTAACCAAGGTCACTTAATTACTAAGGAATGTGTCTTAATTGCTCTAAATATTAGTAGTAAATCAGGAAAAACTAAACATAGATGATCTAACTCAAATATGGAATGTTGGATATACATAAAAGTTGAGACGCACGATAATGAGAGCAATAAGTCACTGTTTTATATATTTAAAAAAAAAACCTTTAGCAAAATGCTTGTGTTGTGTAATGGAGTCCACATGTGAGTCGTTGTCTGGAGTTCTAGGTCGGAGAACATTCTAGAATAATCCACGTCAACAGATATGTGTCAAGTGGTTGTGGTGGGAAAAATGAGAATTTGTATCTACGCTATGATGCAAGTGTTTGTACCTCATTTGAGTATTGAATATTAGGTCCACTGCTTTATTTTGGGTGGTTGACTTCACAGCATTCATCACATCGTTGCTGTTGCATGATTAAAATCCCATTAGCCCATGGAAACATTAATGGCTGGAAATACAAACAAAATAATGAAGAGGGATGTCATTTCTGTGATGAAAATATCCAATTATACTGACTGTATAAATACTTTGGACCAGTTTCCAAGCAACTTTTATTTTGGTGGGGCTCTACATTCCCAGGTTATGAATTAAAATGAACAGAGACAGTTTCTCTTGACAAATTGATGCCTCGTTCTGTAATTGTTGCGTTTTTCCATTCTTTTTATGTGGAAAATAGTCTTGCTTGTGGAATAAATGATACAATAGAAGCAGATGTGGAGATACCCTCAACTCTCAAAGTGTTTTCATTGAGGGCCACGTTGCAGTTCTTGCTGCCCTCAAAGAACCGCTTGTAACAGTCAATATATGAACAGTGCCTCACATTCTGACACAATTGCATATGCAGTTGGTTATTGTGACAAAGTCCAAACATTCACACAATAAGAGAAAAAATCATCTATTTATTATTATCCATCCGTCCATTTTCTACCGCTTGGACACCCTGGACAAGTGGCCACCTCATCACAGGGCCAACACAGATAGACAGACAACATTCACACAATAAGAGAAAAAATCATCTATTTATTATTATCCATCCGTCCATTTTGTACCGCTTGGACACCCTGGACAAGTGGCCACCTCATCACAGGGCCAACACAGATAGACAGACAACATTCACACAATAAGAGAAAAAATCATCTATTTATTATTATCCATCCGTCCATTTTCTACCGCTTGGACACCCTGGACAAGTGGCCACCTCATCACAGGGCCAACACAGATAGACAGACAACATTCACACAGCTGCCAGCAAGCAGTTATCGCACTTGTTGCCAGCAATTAGCATTGCTATAATGTAATATTTGAATGTGTTGCACAATAACAAGAAAACAAGATTCAAAACATGATTTCATACAAGATGTCAAAGTAGGACCAATCTTGTTCCACCAAAAGTCAAAGCATTCGGGGGCCATGTTGATGTATTAATTTTGTAAGAACAATTGCAAAAAACAAACCCTATACATACTAAGTAACGTTTCAACCTTCATAAAATATGTTCATAACTTTTGGGATGATACATGGACTTGCAATTTGTTGAATGACACCTGTGTCATGGCCTGAGGGGTCTGTGTCGCTTTTAGCGGCACTTAGCGACTTTGAGGAGGGTGTCAGGAACCCTGTTATACAAAAAACTACAAATAGGCTGACTTGCTTTACATATGTCACTTCCCTTTTCCCCATTTAAAAAGACGGACGTCTATGTGAATGCCTACGTGTTGCCAGAAAAGAAAAAGAAAAAGAAGAACGCCTTACCGCTATCATGGCAAAAGCTGCAAAACAACCAAAGAAACAAAACGTTTTGTCTCAGGAGACAAACAGAAAAACAGAGCCTAAATGGATAAAAAGTCAGTCAAGGATCAACATTGTCTCGGCTTTCACTCACTGGCGTGAGCTCAAAGATGAGGAATTTCAGAGCCATGCTGCTTCGGCTCTGTTCTTGCTAAACTAGGAAGTGACTTTCGATGCCCAAATCAAAATGTTAATGCGAGCTAACGGAAATGTGCGTGGTAGAAATAGTTCCACATTACTTACTTTCTTAGCTTCGGACCTGCGTCTGCCCCGATACATTCTTGGTAGTAGCGTCATGTTTGTAGAACAAACCAACATCATTTCTTGATCATGTCTGCCATTTTTAACATTAGCATCGCCATCAGAGACTAATATTTGTGACAATATTACATCATGTCACTTTGACACTAAATGCTCTAGTGCTCATGAGACATGTGGTCTTCTTTTGGCAAAACACTACCGCTTTGGTCCACTGGCGGCGCTAAAATCAACCAAACTTGAAAGTTCTTAAGTGGGGCTTTAAAGACCAACATTTGGAATTGTGCTGAAGGTTTCAAAGTCTATCATTCTTAGTTATTAGTAGAACAATTTTAGCGTTTTGTCATTATTACTATGTCTTTATGCTTACATTTTTACTGTTTTTGGTTTGATTTGATTTTTGAAAAGATGCTGTGGGTCAACAAAACTAAAGCTGCAGGCCAAAAATGACCCGCTGGACTTTGGACATCCTTAAAGTAGGGGTCCCCTCCAAACTCTCCATCCATTCCAGGGCCCTTGGCCTGGAAAAACTATCGAAGGCTTCTACTTTGGAAGACCATTTTTCTGTTAGATTTGAAAAAATACATTTTGCCAGGGAGATGATAATCTTTAATGACGCAAGCCTAATAAAATGTTTCCACCAAAAGTTCAGGAACTTTAAATTATTTGTGTAGAAATGTGTGGTTTCTGTTTTCGCTGCATTTCAGTTTACTTTCTATACTGATACCATTTGAACAAACATTTATTGTTATTTACGGGGGGAGTAGACGGCACAGACAGCAGGGGTGTGGTTTTAGGCTCTGTGATATAATATATATATATATATATATATATATATATATATATATATATATATATATATATATATATATATATATATATATATATATATATATATATATATATATATATATATATATGTATATATATTAGGGCTGGGAGATATATATATATATTCGATATATCGCGGGTTTGTCTCTGTGCGATATAGAAAATGACTTTATCGTGATATTCAAGTTTACGTTCTCACGCAGTTGCTTTTAGCTGCGGGGCATTAAACTGCATACGTTTCTCACTCTTTCCTGTCTCTCCTTTTCACAGAGACTAAAACAAGCGCACCTTCTTACATACGTCACATACTGTCACGTGAGCAACGTCACACGCTTCCGCGGAGCAGACAGGTAGCGACATGGTAACGTTAGCTGTGATGCTAACAGCTAACGGTGTGTTTTGAGTGGTAATACGAGAGAAAGAAGGTGCGACTCTGGTAACAAATGGAGGAATAATTAATTCCCAAGAAAAAGAGCACGGGGTTCATCATCTGGCGGTGGTTTGGCTTCAAGCGGGAATATTTCTTTATATGTCAACATCTCCGTTCGGTGCCACACAAACTAAATGCCGAAGCAACTATTTCCACATCAACACAGTAGGACATATACTATTTGATATGCAGCTCATTTTTATGTGACACTTATTGAAATATCTTGTGTGTCATCATGCACAAAAGTGCACTAATAGCTTGTTTTAAAATGTCTCTGACAATCTTGCACTTTCTGTTTTGAAATGACATGAATGTTTGTGCCACTGCTTAATAACTGTTTAATAAATACACTTTTGCTAAATTGACTTAGTTGTGATTTCCCTCTCTGCATGAAAGTTTAAAATTAGCATATATTAATGCAGTATGAACAATAATGTTTTAATGTAGACACATAGAATCATCATACTGCTGTGATTATATGTATCAAGTGTTCATTCAAGGCTAAGGCAAAATATTGAGATATATATCGTGTATCGCGATATGGCCTAAAAATATCGAGATATTAAAAAAAGGCCATATCCCCCAGCCCTGAAATATATATATATATATATATATATATATATATATATATATATATATATATATATATATATATATATATATATATATATATATATATATATATATATATATATATATATATACATGTCACGACTTGGTTCTTAGGTTTTGTTTCTCCGGAAGGCAACGGAAAATTGGCGCGGGCAAGACGTGTATTTAAATACATGATTTAATTTTCACTCTCAAAAAAAGGAATAAACAAAAAGCGCGCACAAGGCGGAAGTACAAAAACTTGGCTATGAAAATAAAACTTGCACAAAAGGCAGAAACTATGAACAATGAAACAAAAACACTAACTGTGGCATAAATGAACAAAACTTACTTGGCAAAGAACTGTGACATGACATGAAGCAGAGTGATGAAAAAGTGTGAGGTCGCCAGGACGACCACCAGAAACAGACAGATTAAATAGTGACATGATCAGTGAAAACAGGTGCGTGACTCAAAACGTGAAACAGGTGCGTGACAAGACAGGTGAAAACTAATGAGTTGCTATGGAAACAAACAAACAAGGAAGTGCAACCAGGAACTAAAAAGAGTCCAAAAAACAAACACATGGCCAAAACAAAAACATGAACAGACATGACAGAACCCCAAAAACCCCAAAACAATGTTTGTCATAAAGTATTATGAACTTATTTAAGAAATGTTCATATGCTTCATCAACCTCTTTTTCATTGTACACATTGTCCCAATCTTGCTTTTGTAGCTCAATTTTGAAAGCAATCATCCTCCTCTCTGTGCACAGTTTTCGAAATGTCCTTTTGTCTTCCATGTTCTTCTTGTAGTGTCCATCATATATTGTAAAAACTGGCAGGTGATCACTAACGTCGGTTATAAGTAGACCACTTGTAGTGTTATTATCAAAATCATTGGTAAAAATATGATCAATAAGCGTGGCACATTGTCCTGTGATTCTGCTTGGCTTTGTGATTTTAGGATATAAACTGATGCTGTACATTGTATCAATGAAGTCATCAATAGACTTTTGCTTGTTAGGGTTCAATAAGTCAATATTAAAGTCACCACATAAGAAAATTATTCTTTGACCATTGTCCATGTAAGTAGCCTTGATCCATTCTTCAAATGTTTCTATACTTGACTTAGGTGATCTATATATACAACTGATGAATATGTTTTTGCTTTTTTCCTGACATATTTCAATGGTTATACATTCTAAGATATTATCTATAGCAAATTACATGTTTTTTTACCACTCTGTAGTTCAGGTTCTTCATCACGTACACAGCTACTCCTCCTCCATTTTTGTTGGTTCTGTTGATGTATATAGTTCATATCCTTCCAGATCAAAATATATTAATTTTTTATCATCAATCCATGTTTCTGTGACAGCAATCACTTTGAAGGGTTCATTGATGTGTTCCAAAAAGTTCTTAATGTTGTTGTAGTTTGCATACAAGCTTCTCAGGAGCAGGATTGCATCAAGCATGAATACGGCTTACTGTACGCAAACAGATGATTACGTTCTGGCACGGAACGCAGGTCTGCACAGGCTTAAGAAGCCCAGGAAGCTCATCAATCACAGGTGCGCTGAGTGCAGATTGATTGCAGCTTCTTGCTGCCACCGGAGTGATGCATGCAGGAGATGAGCGGCTGTGGGCGTGTCCCGAGGTGCGCTCCGTGGGGCTCATAGATGAATGGGCATTGGCATGCGCCTGGGCCGTGACATTTATTTTACTAAAGTTTAGATAAAAGAAACACAAAGCAATAATACTCAAAATAATATGTTTTAAAATCAATGTGTACCAAATTTCACACAAAAAGTCAGGCTTTTGTCCACAATGTCCGAAAGTCAATGAATGACTAATTCATGAGGGTCCATTTCAGCTGTAAATCAATCAATCAATCACTCAATCAATCAATCAAAGGTGACTGCTATAGCCCTAAATCACAAATGGCTCACTTGCACTGGCTTCCTGTGCACTTAAGATGCGACTTTAAGGTTTTACTACTTACGTATAAAATATTACACGGTTTAGCTCCAGCCTATCTCGCCGATTGTATTGTACCATATGTCCCGACAAGAAATCTGCGTTCAAAGAACTCCGGCTTATTAGTGATTCCCAGAGCCAAAAAAAAGTCTGCGGGCTATAGAGCGTTTTCTATTCGGGCTCCAGTACTCTGGAATGCCCTCCCGGTAACAGTTAGAGATGCTACCTCAGTAGAAGCATTTAAGTCCCATCTTAAAACTCATTTGTATAATCTAGCCTATAAATAGACCCCCCCTTTTTTAGACCAGTTGATCTGCCGTTTCTTTTCTTCTCTCCTCTTCTCCCCTGTCCCTTGCGAGGGGGAGTCGCATAGGTCCGGTGGCCATGGATGAAGTGCTGGCTGTCCAGAGCCGGGACCCCGGGTGGACCACTAGCCTGTGCATCGGTTGGGGACATCTCTGCGCTGCTGACCCGTCTCCGCTCGGGATGGTTTCCTGTTGGCCCCGCTGTGGACTGGACTCCCGCTGATGTGTTGGATCCACTGTGGACTGGACTTTCACAATGTTATGTCAGACCCACTCGACATCCGTTGCTTTCGGTCTCCCCTAGAGGGGGGGGGTTACCCACATATGCGGTCCTCTCCAAGGTTTCTCATAGTCATTCACCGACGTCCCACTGGGGTGAGTTTTTCCTTGCCCGTATGTGGGCTCTGTACCGAGGATGTCGTTGTGGCTTGTACAGCCCTTTGAGACACTTGTGATTTAGGGCTATATAAATAAACATTGATTGACATTGATTGAAATGTCTCAAAGGGCAGTGCAAGCACAACGACATCCTCGGCGCAGATCCCACATCAGGGGAAGAAAAAAACTCAACCCAATGGGATTACAATGAGAATCCTTGGAGGGGACCGCAGATGAGGGGACCACCCCCCTGGGCGACCGGTGCAATGGATGTGGATACAGTTAACAATTTGATAGTCCAGTCCATAGTGGGGCCAGCAGGGGATCATCTTGAGTGGAGACAAGTCAGCAGCGCAGAGACGTCCCCAACTGATGCACAGATGAATGGTCCACCATGGGTCCTGACTTTGAACAGCTGGCGCGTCATTCTGTGGTCACCTAGCAACCTATCCTCGCAGGAGAGGGGAGCAGAGCAGAAAAGAGATGGCAGATCAACTGGTCTAAAAGGAGGGTCTATTTAAAGGCTAGCGTATACAAATTAGTTTTAAGATGGGACTTAAATGTTTCTACTGAGGTAGCATCTCTAACTGTTACTGCAAGAACATTCCATAGTACTGGAGCCCCAATAGAAAAACGCTCTATAGCCCACAGACTTTTTTTGGCTCTGGGAATCACTCATAAGCCGGAGTTCTTAGAACACAGATTTCTTGCCGGGACATATGGTACAATACAATCAGCAAGATAGGATGGAGCTAGACACTTTAGTATTTCATACATAAGTAGTAAAACCTTAAAGTCACATCTTAAGTGCACAGGAAGCCAGTGCAGGTGAGACAGTATAGGCGTATTATGATCAAATAAAATAACAAAATGTAGATAATAAATGTCTGTTGTTACCTCATGGCATCAACATAGCATCATATGTAGCATTAGCATTAGCATTTGGCTAAAAACTACAAAAATGGCGTGTGACTGACTACTTTTACAGCATGTAACAAAGTAAATCTTGAATATTTGATATGATTTGCCTTCGTTGTATATTTCCCATTTCTCGTCAAACTATGACGGCCCTTTAAAGTCCGTCTGAATATTCCTCTGCAAATACGTTTAAAAGGGTTCATCCAATTATCCTAGCTTCGGGTATTGAAATTAGATTGGTAAAGAGTGACAAACAGCATTTAAATGCATAGTAGATTAAATAAACAAGTGGTCTCGCATGCTCTGAAACTCAGAATACAAAGTTTTAGGAACGCCCCCAACTGTGTTCAACCAATCAGTGGCCGACAGCACAAAGTTCCTGGAACTATTTGAAACCTCGCTACTAGGAACGAAAAATAGTTCCTGAAGAACCAAATTTACTCGGGCGGAACTTTAGTTACTTGGTTTAATGGAACAGTTTCTGCGCTGGAAAAGGGCTTCATGACACCTGTGCACACCGAAAACGGTTGTCCATGAAAAACTCGAGCAAATATGGAGCAGATGACTTGTGAATAGTCACAACACTTTTAAGCTGACTAAAAGCGTCCATTACCTAGTTTGAAGCGTGTTTAGCATTAGCATTCATTTCCACCAAGCCTATGAATATTAATGCTCCAGAATGTTGTTTGAAGGCTTTGTTTACTCTGAGAAAGTTGGGAAACAGGTGAATTGAAATGTGAAGCAAAAACAAAACAAGTCATCATTCAGGTGTCACCGAGGTCCTTTCAGAAGCCGGCAAATACGTTCATTGATGCCTACTTTGTGGACGAGGTTGAAATATGTGGAGGAGGTTTGAATTGAGTTTGAATGACGCCGCTCGACATGACCGTCCTGGGAAAGATCTGCGTAAAAAAGCACATCTGAATGTTTCTCCTCCAACTGGAAGGGAGGAAGCCACGTCGACTGGAACAAACCTGGACTGATTGCCGCCTTCCTCCTCCGCTTGTTCCGTTTGGGAGAGCTCTCTGATTGGCTGAGGAGTTTGTAAGGGCTCTCACAGGAGCTTTATTTGCCACACTTTGTGTTGCGGAAAAAAGACACCTGAGAGGGACAAAAACATCTCAAACTGTGTGGAGACGTTTGCTTCCCCGTCTCATTGATATGGAAATTCACACTCCGAGTGGCAGATTTGTGCTGAGGCTCGCCACTTTGGGTGTTGTTGACGGCAGTTAGGAAATGTTGTTTTGATCTCGGCCTTCTGTTCAGTCATTTTTCCACAATTTGGAAATTAAACCTGAGTGAAGAATGCACTACCGACTTCAACCACTCGACGGCAGTAGAGAGCCTGGATAGTTTAGTTGCAGTTCCAACTGTGACCACAATGGGAGTTCCTTGAAAAAATGGCGCAGTTTTAATATTTCTTGGAGAGAAATGAAATTAGATTAGAATCAAAACCTCTTGAAAACACAAATAATACATTTTCAAGCACTGCAGTGAATCCACTGTTCACAACAATACAACAACATTTCTGGGGGAAATATAAGGGAAAGTAATGTGGAGGCATCGTGTTCGGACACGGAATCGCGTCATCACGTTGAAGAAGGTTTTTAAACACATGGAGTGTCCCTGTGGTGAGGAAAACCAACAATGAAAGGTTTAATCGCTAATCAATACTGTATACACAGTCTGTGTTGTGTTACTGTGTTACATAAGGAAGTACTACATTTACACCGAGGCTTGTTGGTTGGGTAACATAGCATAGAGCTAGTTAGCCATTATGTTGACCTTATTGTTCTCGAATGAAAGTAGTGTGATAATACCCATCGATCTATGTTCATGTTTGCCTTGATTCTGCCAGTTTGTTGATTTGCTAGCTTACAATTGCTTTGCTAGGTAGTTTCCTAGCTCCTAGTCCTAGCTAGTTTAAGGACGTAATTCAAGTCGGGTTCATTATACAAGATTTCCAAGATGGCACTGCTGTAGTGGCTGCTGGTGGCAGGAGCTCTGTGCTTTTAGACTTAGACTTCCTTTTTATTGTCATTCAAATTTGAACTTTACAGTACAGGTAAGAATGACATTTCGTTGCATTAACTCATGGTATCAATCAATCAATCAATCAAAGTTTATTTATATAGCTCTAAATCACAAGTGTCTCAAAGGGCTGCACAAGCCACAACGACATCCTCGGTACAGAGCCCACATACGGGCAAGGAAAAACTCACCCCAGTGGGACGTCGATGTGAATGACTATGAGAAACCTTGGAGAGGACCGCATATGTGGGTAAGCGAGGTGTTGAAGATGTCTGTGAGAACCCCAGCCAGGTGGTCTGCACATCCCTTAAGCACCCTGCCCGGAATGTCATCAGGTCCTGGTGCTTTCCGGGGATTCACTCTCCTCAGGGTTCTGCGGGCATTTGCTGTCCAGGTTGAGCAGCTGCTCATCAGGGCGAGAGATGGATCTCTTCGCTGGAGTGGTGTTAAGCGCTTCAAACCTCGCAAAGTGGTTGTTGATGGCGTTCAGAAAGCTGATGCTGTTGTCACATGGACGGGGGGTGGCTTTATAGTCCGTGATGACGTATGCCCTGCCACATTCGTCTGCTGTTCGTGGTCTCCAAGAAGTCCTGCACTTTCTGACTGTGAGCACACTTTGCAACCCTAATGGCACAGTTCAGGTTAGCTCTAGCTGTTTTAAGTGCTACCATGTCGCCAGATTTAAAAGCGTTGTTCCGAGCCTTCAGCATTGCACATACCTCACTGTTCATCCCGGGTTTGTCGTTGGCCCGTGTGGGGATGTTCTTGATCACACTGACATCCTCCATGCACTTCTGAATGTATGCGGACACAGACTCTGCATACTCCTCCACACATGTGTGGGGATTTTCGGTGGCGGCTGCCTTGAACATGTCTGTGCTTTCGAAGCAGTCTTGTAATGTTTCCATTTGATATTGCTGTGAATCATGTCTAACTTGCTTACAACCCTGGTTGCAAAATTCACATTGATGGAAATGGGGGAACACCGTTTTCATGTTAGCTTGATTCAAGTCCCCTGCCACGATGAAAACTTCCTCTGGATGTGTAAATTGCAGTTCATTGATAGAGCAGTACAAAGCATTCATGGCTTCTTTAGTGTTTGCACTGGGGGGAATGTACACTGCTGTGAAGAGCATAGCACTGAAATCCCAGGGTAAATAAAATGGCACATCAGGATAGCAGTGACATGAGACTATCTTCCCATTGTTGCACGAGTTGTTGTTGGTGTATACGCAAACACCGCTGCCTCGGGATTTACCAGTGAGAGTGCTGCTCCTGTCCGACCGAAATATTGTTAGCCCCTCGATGCTAACTGCCTTGTCCGGAACGGATGGTTTCAGCCACGTTTCTGTGAGAAATATGGCGCAGCAGTCCCTCATCTCCCGTCTTGCATTCAAATCCAGCTTCAGGTAGTCCAGTTTGTTCTCCAGGGAGCGGACATTTGAAAGCAGGATGGAAGGAAGCGGCGTTCTGTGAGGATTAGCTTTTAGCTTTGTTGTTAGCCCCGCTCAGCATCCCTGTTTCTGCTTCCGATCACACCGCTTACGTAACCTCCGTCGACGGTCCCCGCTGGTACTTGACTACGCTGCTTCACAGGCCGCTGGGTGTATTCCCATGCTACCGAGGAGGTCCAGCATATACGCATCTTTTGGTCTGAAACTGTTGGATTTATTTACATCTAAAATTGTCTGGCGGTTGTATGTTACTATGGAGTGACTACGCTGGAAGTTAACTTTGAAATGTACAGAATTTACCGATATATTTGCCAAAAAAGTTCCTTTACTACCACAAGCCTCTGCAGCCACAGCCCAGCAAGGTGCTGCCATCTTAAGATCATCTTGTGTCATCTTTTTGTGTTCCCGATGTTTCCCTCTTGTTTTCATGTGTTTTTTTGCCTTTTGGTTTGGGACCCTTTGGGATTGTGTGATAAGGGCTGGCACTTTCGTGACATCTGTGGTGCTTGTTTTGTGAACTTCTTTATCTGACTCCCGGGAGCCTTTTGGCCATGGGGACCAGCTGCTCGGTCTGTGTCACACCAGAGTCCGTTTGGAGAGACTGGAGATGCGGATGAAGAGACAGGGCTGCGGCGCTGGCGTTAAGTGCCGGGACGGACAAACTTCACAGTGTCTTGGTTGAATGAGCAGGTATCGGACAACTCTGTCTCCTTGGACGCATCCTCGTCCATGCGGACTGGACACTGGCCGAGAGTTAGTGGGCGGCCGAGGGTGGAGTCGGCTCTCTTGGTTGCTTTGATGGGTCTGCTCCTGTCTCTGTCCATGCTCCCCCCACCCCAGCAGACAATGGTGTGGAACACTGCAGAGACCACCACAGTGTATATGTTTGTTTGTTTTTACTTTTGTAGCTGTATGTAGAAATGTCTGGTTCCATCAGCTCTGCTCTTTTAATGTCCTTTGTGTTCTTTGATGTTTCCCTTTTACACACATATTTATGTGTGCTATGGCTATGAGGTTATTTTCCCCCTTGGCCTCAGTCCGGACCCCCTCTCCAGGGGCCCAGGCTTGGACTATTTTTTTTTCTTACTACCCCCCACCCCAGCATTGACTTGTTTCTTACCTTTTTTGTAAGGTGCGCCGGAAGTTGGCAGAGCCGTCAGCGATTCTGTTCTGTCTCCCTGTAATGTTTGATCCTGTTCTGTCTCCCTGTAATGTTTGTCTGCTCTTCAATGGGATTGTGCTGAAAATATTAATTTCACCCCGGGGATTATTAAAGTATTTCTGATTCTGATTCTCGCTGGGATGCCGGCCGACGGGACGGGAAGTTCCTGCATGAAGCGTCTTTTGGAGTCTAATTCGCCATCTCGGGGGATGTCAAAGTGGAACAGACTGTGGGTCCATGGCCACATCCGTCTACTATCAGGTTAGAGATGCATGAATTATAATCTAGAATTTACTTTTAGCAAGTTTGAGACCAAGCAGAAGCAGCCCTCGGCTCAGTGTGTCAACAATAGCAGCGTAAGCTAGCATTCAATCAATCAATCAATGTTTATTTATACAGCCCTAAATCACAAGTGTCTCAAAGGGCTGCACAAGCCACAACGACATCCTCGGTACAAAGCCCACATAAGGGCAAGGAAAAACTCACCCTAGTGGGACGTCGATGTGAATGACTATGAGAAACCTTGGAGAGGACCACATATGTGGGTAGCCCCCCCACCCCACCCCCTCTAGGGGAGACCGAAAGCAATGGATGTGGAGTGGGTCTGACATAATGTTGTGAAAGTCCACTCCATACTGGATCCAACATATCAGCGAAAGTCCAGTCCATAGTGGATCCAACATAATAGTGAGAGTCCAGTCCATAGTGGGGCCAGCAGGAAACCATCCCGAGCGGAGACGGGTTAGCAGCGCAGAGATGTCCCCAACCGATGCACAGGCGAGCGGTCCACCCCGGGTCCCGACTCTGGACAGCCAGCACTTCATCCATGGACATCGGACCTGTGCAACTCCCCCTCCACAAGGGAGAGGGGGGCAGAGGAGAAAAGAAAAGAAACGGCAGATCAACTGGTCTAAACAGGGAGTCTATTTAAAGGCTAGCGTATACAAATGAGTTTTAAGATGAGACTTAAATGCTTCTACTGAGGTAGCATCTCTAACTTTTACCGGGAGGGCATTCCAGAGTATTGGAGCCCCAATAGAAAACGCTCTATAGCCCGCAGACTTTTTTTGGGCTCTGGGAATCACTAATAAGCCGGAGTTCTTTGAACGCAGATTTCTTGTCGGGACATATGGTACAATACAATCGTCAAGATAGGCAGGAGCTTGACCGTGTAGTATTTTATACGTAAGTAGTAAAACCTTAAAGTCGCATCTTAGGTGCACAGGAAGCCAGTGCAAGTGAGAAAGTATAGGTATATATGCATATGTATATGAAGGTATATACAGTATAGGCGTGATATGATCAAACTTTCTTGTTCTTGTCAAAAGTCTAGCAGCCGCATTTTGTACCAACTGTAATCTTTTAATGCTAGACATAGGGAGACCCGGAAATAATACGCTACAGTAATCGAGACGAGACGTAACGAACGCATGGATAATGATCTCAGCGTCGCTAGTGGACAAAATGGAACGAATTTTAGCGATATTACGGAGATGAAAGAAGGCCGTTTTAGTAACACTCTTAATGTGTGACTCAAAGGAGAGAGTTGTTTTAGTAACACTCTTAATGTGTGACTCAAACGAGAGAGTTGTTTTAGTAACACTCTTAATGTGTGACTCAAAGGAGAGAGTTGTTTTAGTAACACTCTTAATGTGTGACTCAAACGAGAGAGTTGTTTTAGTAACACTCTTAATGTGTGACTCAAAGGAGAGAGTTGTTTTAGTAACACTCTTAATGTGTGACTCAAACGAGAGAGTTGTTTTAGTAACACTCTTAATGTGTGACTCAAAGGAGAGAGTTGTTTTAGTAACACTCTTAATGTGTGACTCAAACGAGAGAGTTGTTTTAGTAACACTCTTAATGTGTGACTCAAAGGAGAGAGTTGTTTTAGTAACACTCTTAATGTGTGACTCAAACGAGAGAGTTGTTTTAGTAACACTCTTAATGTGTGACTCAAAGGAGAGATTTGTTTTAGTAACACTCTTAATGTGTGACTCAAACGAGAGAGTTGTTTTAGTAACACTCTTAGTGTGTGACTCAAACGAGAGAGTTGGGTGGAAGATAATACTCAGATTCTTTACCGAGTGGCCTTGTTTAATTGTTTGGTTGTCAAATGTTAAGGTGGTATTATTAAATAGATGTTGGTGTCTAGCAGGACCGATAATCAGCATTTCCCTTTTCTTAGCGTTGAGTTGCAAAAAGTTAGCGGACATCCATTGTTTAATGTCATTAAGACACGCCTCCAGCTGACTACAATCCGGCGTGTTGGTCAGCTTTAGCATTAGCTCACTGCTATCAATGTGCTTCTAAAATAGTCCCGTCTGTGTTAGCGCTTATAATAACAATATCACTCATACTTGGTAGGTTTTCAGGTCATGACATGTTTGTGGATGTTTGTAGAGAGTATAATGAGAGGACCTCCATCTGTTGACTCAACTGTTAGATATTTATTCACAATTTAGAATACATTAAAAAATAGATGACATATGGGTTCTTGTCTTACATAAGGATTGTGAATGATAAACAACACAACTCTTTACAATGTTTGCGTATTTCCAGTATGACTGCTCTAATAATATGGTCAGAGTGCAGAAGACGTACTATACTGACGTAGAATCTACAGAAATTACCAAATGTTTTTCGGGGCGTAATATTCAAATGGCTGACTGAATTTCTGGCATTTTCGACTGTGTTTTCACATACTTAGCAGATTGTAAGTACAATTGAATATGTTTAATGAACACAATGAAACTTAATGAAACAAATAAAGTCAACTTGTTTTGACTTGGTACTGCTACTTGAAAGACTGATTTGAACACAAAGTACAAACCAAAATATTCTTTCTCTGTGCCTTTGAGTCTTCCAGAGCGATGTATCCACAGACGGGATGTAATGCATAAATGCATTTCCGCCATGCTTGAACGCCTCATGAAGGCATTTGTCCCGACCACGGCTGAACCATCACATCCATATTTTGCTCCTACGTTCTCAGCGAGACGCAACAAGTGTTACTGATTGGCCCGTTTTTTTCCTACCTCCGACCTCTTGTTAGCTAACCCACTGGAACAAAACGACACAGCTGGTGCTCTTTCAAGGGAAACGTGATTTGGTTACCGTGACGATGGCAATTTTAAAGCACTGCCAATGGAAAATATTAGCAATGGGTGGAATATACAATATTGTAAGAAATACATGTTTTTTATGTTCATAATAGATGTGTTTATTTCCTACTTATGACCTCATATGCGTCTTGTTGTGTTTTCCAATGTATTATTTGTTGAAAAGCACATTGATGTACGACACGCGGCGCCTTCTAACCTTTGGTGAGATTGATTTATGCAAAGCTAACGGTAAAGTGTACGCCACCCCCCTCTGAGGCCACTTGTGTATTTATAACATTTCAAGGAGCCCCCATAATTGAATTTGAGGTGGCCTTTTATAGGTTAGGTCACCTGCAGTGCGGCCTGCAAATTGAATAAAGCACTGTAATAGAAAAAGGATGTCAGGTGGGCTCCCTGCTTATAAAATCATTAACAGCAGAGTGTCTTTTCTCATAAAGGAGCCCATTTATTCTGAGGCGGAAATGTTATGAAAGTGTAGGGAGCAACTCAATTTCTTTTTCATGAGATATTACATCACACAAATGAGTGAACAGGTTAACGACTGCATGTGTACATCAAGTTTCTGTGAAGCTCCTCCAGCCTTTTAGCAAGCTGCTCGGCTTGGGGAGGAGGAAGCAGGTGGGATTGGATAAAGCCAGTCATGTGACGCCAGATGAATACTCTTTGCAAGCAGTCGTCAATATATTACAAGTAAATATAAAAGAAACAGGATGTCTAATTGTTTATGTGTCAGTGTGAATAGACTGTGGTCACACCGGCATCACACCTGTCCCAAAACTGGCTTCATAACGACTTCAATCTTGTATTAGGATCATCAAATGACAGCAGTTATTTTCATGAGATTATTTTCAAATTGAAGTGACTTCCAATGAAAATAACCAAAACATCTTGTTTTTCATGAGCTATGTACCAGCGTGTCTGGGTGGGGGTCCTACTTTGAAAACAATGTCTACCCCATCTCATTAAATTCCCCTTAAAACATTCTCATGTTGCACAATGAGATGTAAGCATGGGATAGAGTGTATACATTACTGTAACTTTCTGTCTGTAAAATAGATCTTTTTATGAGCATTTCTGTCATCTAGTAACAGCATTTCATGATTAATATCCATAAATTAAAATAGTTAATAAATGGCAGTAGAATAAGCACACGTCTGATTGTAACGACCTGGCATTTACACTTTACGTGTAGTGTTGGAGTTGTCCAACTTTTTGTGTGGCCCTAAACGCATCACTGGCTGATATGACAGTTTGTATGACACAAAATGACCACTTTTGCTAGATAGACGTTTTTTACTCATGTTTTTTTTGTGGTTACAGCCGAAAATGTAAGGTTTTTGCTCCGTAAAACTGATTGATGGAATTGATGTCCTCTTTAAAGCAACTCGAAAGACGTCGCATTGAACAGTGTTGACGATTATTGTTTGATCTTTTAGGGCTGCTTGTCGTCAGCTCTCACTCACAGTCGCATTGCAAAATCCTACACAACAAAAAGGTATGTTTATTTTGTTTGCATCGGTTGGGGACATCTCTGCGCTGCTGACCCGTCTCCGCTCGGGATGGTTTCCTGTTGGCCCCGCTGTGGACTGGACTCCCGCTGATGTGTTGGATCCACTGTGGACTGGACTTTCACAATGTTATGTCAGACCCACTCGACATCCGTTGCTTTCGGTCTCCCCTAGAGGGGGGGGGTTACCCACATATGCGGTCCTCTCCAAGGTTTCTCATAGTCATTCACCGACGTCCCACTGGGGTGAGTTTTTCCTTGCCCGTATGTGGGCTCTGTACCGAGGATGTCGTTGTGGCTTGTACAGCCCTTTGAGACACTTGTGATTTAGGGCTATATAAATAAACATTGATTGATGATGATTGATTGTTTACAGTTCAGACTGGATTTGATTGTGTGCGCGGCATAGATTTGTTGTGCGCAGAGGACGTGTGACAACCTTGGAGGGAAGGTTGATGTCAGGCCAGCTACGCCACCAAAGCTTCAGGAACTTTAAGTGCCAGCAAAAATATTAGGCCTTTTGAACTTTTGAGTCCTGGACCCTCTGGTTCCTGGAACTATGTGTTTCTATAGAAGTGTGTGGTTTGTGTTTGCATCACATTTCACACTTCAGGTGGTTTCTGCAAATCAGGCTGATGACGTACGAACGAGTGGTTTAGTACGTTTCTACACTCATCCCATGTCAAACACACAATATTAGGTCACTAAAAAGTAAGTCAACAAAATACAAAGCAGTCATATACAAAATAATATGATTTGTGAAATAAAGTGTACCAAATTGTTTATAAAAAGTCAGGCTTTTTGTCACCGCCTGCTGCCACCTTGTGGTTTGTATGTTCAGTTTTCCTTTGTTGGTGCAGCAGACCTGGCTCTTACTTTGCTACTTCCTCCTAGAGTTCCTGTGTTCTCCTTGTGGGGGGAGTTGTGTCCAATCTTCTCCACACAACTTAATCAGCACCTTGACAGCTGGATGGCAGTCGGCCATTCCACTCCTCGACTCTCAGAGTCAAATACTTCTATGCTTCCCCACTTTTTGATACTTACCTTCTTGACTATTCCCAGTGCCATCCAGCTTGGTGTTGTGTGGTAGTTTGCACATCTTGCAACTCCAACTAGTTATTTTTGTATATAAGTTTTTGCTCTTTTTTCCACGGTGCTCATTTTGTTTTCTCTTTTTCGCAACGTCGCTTTTTGTTATCTCCTATTTGGATCATTGTTGTGAGTACTTTTTCCTTAAGTAAAGAATTGTTTTACTCAACGACCGTCTGCATCCTTGGGTTCCTCTGTACTGCATTTAATTGCTCTGAGACACTTTTGTGCGCAATGTCCAACAGTTGAAGTCGTCTTCTCAGTAAGTGATGAATTCATGAGGGTCAGGTGATTGTTTTGGTCCATTTCATCTGTAAGTAACAATATATAAATAATACTTGTCAGTGCTTATCTTTAAATAACAATACATACATAATACATGTCAGTGTTTATCTGTAAATAACAATATAAAAATAATAAATGTCAGTGTTTATCTCACGCCGACAACACGAACGCATCGGCGTTAGCTTGGTGGCATTAGCCTTCTGGTCACAGGGGTTGAGGCTAATATCGACACAAATGGAGTGTCACTGACTACATGTAATAAAGTAAATAGTTCATATTTGATGTTATTTACCTTCATTCCACTCGTGTGCTGCCTCCTTATTTCACATTTAACCAAAGAAGTCAGAGTAGTAAATGAAGGAGGTCGTTGTTTTGAGTCTGGCTTCATACTCCTCCGTAAATACGTTTAAAAGAGTCTGTCCACCTTTCCTACTTTGGCATATTAAAATGAGGTTTGAAAAGAATAAACGACAGCATTAAACTGCACACTAGTTTAAATAAAAGTGTGTTTTATACTCCATAATAGCACCTGAAACTTAAAAATGCAAGGTTTGCGTTTGACCAAACTCTCTAAAGTTCCTAGAACGTCCCACCTTGCTACTAGGAACTAAAAATCGTCCCTGGGTATTTTTTGGTGGAAACTCAGGAGGAACGTAGTATGGTAGATTGTGGAGTCCGACCCTTTGTAGTCCATCTGAGTACATACTCCTCTGTAAGTACGTTAAAATCATCAGACTGTACAACTCCTCTCTGCGGGGGTGGGGGGTTCTAGGATGACAGGGGATGCAAAACAATAACATATACCCCCATTATTTATTTTTTACTTTTTAAATTATATCTCAATTCTCTACACTACTGCTGGAATTTTAATTTTCCTGAGGGAACTCTCCTGAAGAAATCAATAAAGTACTATCTATCTATCTATCTATCTATCTATCTATCTATCTATCTATCTATCTATCTATCTATCTATCTATCTATCTATCTATCTATCTATCTATCTATCTATCTATCCATCTATCCATCCATCCATCCATCCATCCATCCATCCATCCATCCATCCATCCATCCATCCATCCATCCATCCATCTATCCATCTATCTAGCTATCAATCTATCTGAAAAGAGTCGGTCCACTTCTCGTACTTTTAGCATATTAAAATGAGGTTTGTAAAGAATAAAAGACAGCATTAAACGGCACACTAGTTTAAAAAAAAGTGTGTTGCTTACTCTGTAATGGCGCCCGAAACTTAAAAATACAATACATGCCACCTTGCTAGGAGAAACTAAAAATAGTACCCGGTTATTTGTTTTGGTGGAAACACAGTAGGGACTTTATGTGGGAAATGGGAAAGTTCCAGTTCCTTACATTTCCATACCCCAATTTGAGAGGCAGCACATTCCGATGGTAAGATGTAAGGAGTGTGACAACACCCGGTACATGAATCTTTGTTTGGAGAACCTTGTATTTACCTTTCTTTACCAAAAGTGAAAAAGGAGGTGACTTGATTACGACGTACGGTTTCACCGGGACCGCCTGCAGAGAGTGAGTTTCCTCGTCCATTCATGATTTGCATCGTTGGGATTCTCTCTCTCGCTGTTTGCATTTTAGCGTGTCGTGGATGGCCAGCGGGAAGCCATGTGACCCGGGGGATAAATAGCACGCCCCCTGCCTCGGTCCCATGCTGACGGCTTTGTTTGGGTCATATAATTCTGCAGCGAGGTCAAATCCTCTTGCCCAGAACTCCTGGTGTGACTTTGCTGGTGTACAGCAGGAGGTAGAAAACCTTGTCTAATCCCTTCAAATATATCTCTATTTTCTCTCTGATTAGACCTGCGGCGGGTGTTGTGGGCCTGTAATTTATTTCTTTGCCAGGGGGATAGAAAATAAACTGCAAAATTAGTTTCTGCTACTTTATGATTTCTCTGGTTCTTTATAGACCTGAGCCTTCATTAACAAGAAAACTCCTCTCAGGACTAATGACTAATGACTTACAGTAAGCCATGACACCAATATTATTATTATTATTATTAAGGCTTTGTCCATATACTACGTCATGGTGTTGCTAGGCAATATATCACTTACTGACAACAGTGGAAATGACTTGGGCTTTATTTACAGGTTTTGCATACGGAGAATGACAGAATAATGAATATATTATGCCAAGTTTTATTTCCCTTGTCTCATCGTTCCAAAACAAGAAAAAATGCACAGGCTGCTGTTTTACACACTGTCATCTGCATACAGTATTGTGATATTGTGTTGAACCTTCAATTCCCGTGGTGTTTGTCTTTGTGTGCACTGCATTGTTCATCCACAGACTGCATACACTTGATGTCATCATTGATAGTGCCGTTTGTTGCCTTGGAATCATCAAGAAAGACTAGTGAAACAGAATTTTGATAACATTTATATTTATTTATTATAAATATTTACCGTATTTTCCGGACTGTAGAGTGCACCGGTACATAAGCCGCACCCACCAAATTTTAGAAGAAAAAAATATTTCCATATATTAGTCACAGATGTATACGTTGTGAAATGAGTTATTTACACAGAAAGATTCTGTCAATGTTTATTTACATCTCTTAATTGTTTCCTAACGGTTCTCTAACACAGCAGTAAAACGGCTGATGAAACAAAACAGAAGTCATGGTCATGGACCCAGTAGCTGCGCAAGCTAGCTCTCCAATCAGCTAAACAGACTCAATAACTCCACAGTGACGTTTTGGTGAATTTACTGAGGAATTTGTGAAAGTGAAACAATACAAAAAGAATGTCATTGTAAGTTACAATTTTCCAACTCATATGGAAACGGGGTTTGTAGTAAATTCCGGCGTTGCTAAGTGTCTACGTTGGTGTGGCTCGTTTCTAGCCTAGATCCAAGTTGCACTGCAGCCGGGCTAGGCTCGCCTTCAGCCGTGGCCCAAGTTAGCATGGGTCCGAAGCAAAAGAGAGCGGTTAGCCCCCCTGAGGACGACATGGAAGAAATTAAGAGATCTCTTGCGTTCTTGTTGGCTGAGATCACAACAATTGCTGACCAGCAAAAGAAATATGTGGATCTGTTGGGTGACATTCAGTCACTCAAAAGACTGAACACGGAGAAAGACAAAGCTATAAAAGTTTTGGAATGTCGCGTGGCCGACTTGGAGCAGTACTCCCGCATGAACAATGTGATCGTCAGCGGACTGAAGACCAAACATCGGTCTTACGCCAGTGTGGCAGCCCGTTAGAACGGTCCCGTAGGGCGGGAGGAGGTTCAATCTGAGTCGGAGGCAGAATCGCTGGAGCAGCAGGTGGTCAGCTTTTTGGGGAGCAGGAGGATCTCCGTGGACAGGAGCGACATTGAAGCCTGTCACACCCTGCCTACGAGAACCAAAGGAGCGACACCAGCGATTATCATTCGCTTCACCAACAGGAAGAACAATATGGCGATCCTAAAACAGGGTCGCAAATTAAAAGGAACAAAGGTGTACATTAACGAACACCTCACCAAAAGGAATGGTGAGATCGCCAGGCGTGCACCAATCCTGAGGAAGCAAAGCAAAATTCAGTCTACATGGACTGCCAGCTGTAAAGTGTTTATCAAGCTGAATGGTACGACCCCGGAAGAGGAGAAAGTCAAGGTCATCAACGACATCAGTGATTTGGACAAATTCAATGTCTGACATACTATCTGTGGCGAGGTAGGACCCCACATGTGTCTACTCATGGACACTTTTCACACACACATAATGACTGTCACTCATTGTTTCCCTTTTTTATTCTTCAGTTTTTTTTATTCTTTAGTTTTTTGCTGCAGTTGCAGATGTCATGCCTATGTACTAGTTGGGCGTTGTTATATATGTCTACCTGTACGGCTTTTTATGCCTCAAAGCAGGCCTACACTACTGTGTTTCAGGGTCAATTGTAAAAAGCAATATAAGTCATCAATCGCTCTCTCTCTTCATCATGGTTTCATACAACCTTAAACTACCCGGCAAAGGCCTACTGATAGCTCACTTGAATATCTGTAGCTTAACAAATAAAATCCCTGATTTATGTATGATAATGAAGTCTAATGATATACACATTATGGCAATATCTGAAACCCATCTTGACTCCTCTTTTGAGGATGTTGAATTAGCTGTAGATGGATACACAATTTTTTAGGAAGGATAGAAGAAGACGTATGGTGGAGGTGTAGCTGTGTATGTGCAGAGTCACATTCCTGTGAAAGTAAGACATGATTTAATGTTGGCTGATATTGAGGCCCTGTGGATCCAGGTTCACCTGCCACAGACCAAAGCCATTCTGGTTGGGTACTACTATAGACCACCTAGTGCCGATATAAAATACCTGGATTTAATATGCAAGATGTTGGATAAATCTAGTTTCAAGTTTTCAAGTTTATTCACAATTCACAATACCATACAACAATTGCAATAGTAGTGAATATCATTTAGTAGTGATGAGAACAGAGAGATATATTTTACTGGGGACACAAACATTGATTGGTCTACTATGTGCCCGCTGAAAAAGAAACTTATTGCTGTAGCTAATGCCTGTAACCTCACACAGACCATTACACTACCAACATCAGCATCAAGGAGGGTGACTCCCTCATTACAGACAACATGGAGGTAGCAAGCAGACTTAACGCCTTTTTCACCAGCATAGCCGCAACTCTTCTCAACAAGCTGTTCCACCACTCTGGTCGCTTTGGTGTAGAACACATTAAAGCCTTCTACATAAAGCTAGGAGTATCCAACAATGATTTCAAATTAGAAACGGTCACAGCTGATGAGGTGTTTAAAAAATTGAGCGCGCTCCACCCAAACAAGGCCACCGGCCTTGACAATATCCCCTCCCGATTTCTCAGGGACTCTGCCTCCATCATTGCCCCCGATCATCACGCACATAATAAACCTCTCAATTCACAAGGCCAAGTACCAAAAGATTTTAAGATAGCAAGAGTAACTCCCCTCTTTAAAAAAGGAAGCAAATTGGAACCTGGCAACTACTGACCTGTTTCTATTCTCATTTCCATTTCGAAAATAATGGAAAAAATAGTTTATGAACAGGTCGATAGTTACCTTGCTACTAATAAACTCATGTACAAATTCCAATCCGGCTTCAGAACTAACCACTCCACTGACACATGCCTTCTCTATCTGAGCGACCACATCAAACATGAGGTGGACGCGGGCAAATACTGCGGCATGGTCATGCTGGACCTTCAGAAGGCCTTTCACACCGTTGACCACGCTATACTGTTGGATAAGCTCAGAGCAATCGGATTTGACAAAACCTCATCGAGCTGGATGCAATCTTACTTAGAGGGGAGGGAACAGGTGGTAGAGGTGAACGGCACCATATCCCCCGCCCTCTCAGTAAGCTGTGGAGTCCCCCAATGCAGTATATTGGGGCCTTTACTGTTCCTATTATACATAAACGACTTGTCATCAGCATGCGACTGTGAATTGTTGTTGTTTGCGGATGACTCTGCCTTGCTGGTATCAGACAAGGACAAGTCACAGGTGGAGAAAATCCTCAGTGCTGAACTCTGTAGAACTTGCACCTGGCTCGCTGACAACAAGCTATCCATACACTTGGGTAAAACGGAATCCATCCTGTTTGGGTCCCACATCAACCTTAAGAAAGTCAATGACTTCACTATAAAAGTGGGTGACATTGTTATCACCAGGAAAGATGAGGTCACTTACCTAGGTTCCATTCTAGAGGCTAATCTTTCCTGTGATAAAATGGCAACCAAGGTAATCAAAAAGGTCAACCAACGAATGAGATTTCTCTATAGAATGTTCTCTCTGGTCAACAAAGGCACCATGAGGATTCTAGCGGGGACTCTCGTTCAACCCTTTTTCCATTACGCATGCACCTCCTGGTACCCTAGAACCTCCAAAACCCTCAATTCTAAACTCCAAACATCCCAAAACAAGCTAGTCAGATTACTTCTAGACCTCCACCCCAGATCCCACCTCACTCCTACCCACTTCTCCAAAGTGGGCTGGCTCAGGGTGGAGGACAGAGTTAAACAACTTGCACTGAGCCTAGTCTATAAAATCTGCTACACCTCCCTGATACCGAAGTACATGTCAAACTACTTCCTTAACATAAATGACCGCCATAACCACAACACCAGGGGGAGCTCCACTAACCACGTTAAACCCAGATTTCCCATCTAACAAAGGTCTTAACTCATTCTCCTTCTATGCCACATCAATGTGGAATGCGCTCCCAACAGGTATGAAAGAAAGGGCATCTCTATCCTCCTTCAAAACCGCAATAAAAGTACACCTCCAGGCAACTTCAACCCTAAACTAACACCCTCCCCGGATTGGTAATAATCAAATGTAAATAATCAAATGTAGATACTTTTTTTTATGGCCTACTGATCTCTCTCTCTCTCTCTCTCTCTCTCTCTCTCTCTCTCTCTCTCTCTCTCTCTCTCTCTCTCTCTCTCTCTCTCTCTCTCTCTCTCTCTCTCTCTCTCTCTCTCTCTCTCTCTCTCTCTCTCTCTCTCTCTCTCTCTCTCTCTCCTCTCTCTCTCTCTCTCTCTCTCTCTCTCTCTATGTCCACTACTTGCTGTACATATCCTACCAAGTCAGACCTACACTGTTTCAATATCCAATTTCTCTGTTCTCAATTGTTGATGACTGATGATAACAACCAAACCTAACCCCCCTCCACACCCCGGATTGTAAATTATGTAAATAATTCAATGTATATAACCTGATGATTATCTTGTGTGATGACTGTATTATGATGATAGTATACATCTGATAGTATATATCTGTATCATGAATCAATTTAAGTGGACCCCAACTTAAACAAGTTGAAAAACGTATTTGGTGTTACCATTTAGTGGTCAATTGTACGGAATATGTACTTCACTGTGCAACCTACTAATAAAAGCCTCAATGAATCAATCAAAAAAACCAACCAGATCAACTATAAATAGAAATGGGCTAAAGTCATCCAAATGCATTGAATACCTATTCACTAATGTTCCTGATAAATGCACTAAAACAGTATCAATAGCTCTTGGCTTTACGGACCACAGCTTAATTGCCATAAGGAGGAAGATCAAGCTCTCCAAAGCTCCTAGTGTGACTTTACATAAAAGGTCTTGTAAATATTTTAATGAAGTAAACTGGGACTCTGTGTGTCTTGATGAGAATCCCGAAGCTGCTTTGAGCACATTCATGAAGTTATTTTTGCAGATTGCAGATTAGCATGCTAATGTCAGGAAAACAACTGTCAAGGCAAATGGGGCCCCCTGGTTAGGGAATGAGCTCAAAGCACTTATGAAGCAAAGTAACCAGGCTATAAAGTTGGCGGACTCTTCTGGTCTACTTTCTGATGAGATGATCTATCGTAAATTAAGAAATCGTGTAACTAAAATAAATAGAGGTAATAAAAAGGTATATTATCAGACAAAGATCTATGACTTTAGACATGATGGAAAACAATTGTGGAAAATTTTGAATCAAATAATGGGAAGATCAGCATCATGTAAAACAAATTCGTATATAGAAGTTGATGGAGCTTACCTGACCAAGCCAATGGAAATTGCCACATATTTTAATAACCACTTCACAAACAAGGTGGAAAATCAGAGAGTGAATATGACGCTTTCTGGTGGCTCCTCCTCATGCACATTCATTGAAAATCATATAATGAAGGGTAAAAACTGCAGGTTGGATTTTGTACTAGTTAGTAGTACTGATATTGAGAAATTGTTGTTATCACTGCCATCTGATAAACCTGCTGGGACGGACATGCTAGATGGCAAATTGTTAAGAATTGTGGCATGCCATGTATCAACTCCGATTTGTCATATATTTAATAAATCATTAAGATATGGAGTCTGTCCTGGGGTTTGGAAGGAGGCCAAGGTCATCCCTCTACCCAAGGACAAAAATAAAGATTTTACTTGTAAAAACAGTAGACCAATAAGCTTACTTCCTGTTCTTAATAAATTGATGGAAAAAGTCGTTTTCAAACAAATTCAAGATGACTTTACCTACAACAAAGTGATGTGGTGTTCCCAGCATGCTTATAGGCAAGGTCACTCAACATCTACTGCTCTAGCTCAGCTGACTGATGACTGGCTGTCACAAATGGATGTCAAGAAGATGGTTGGTAGTGTCCTGATTGACTTTAGTGCAGCATTCGATGTCATAGATCACAAAATAATGATCTCCAAACTGAGAAAATATGGTATTAATAGTATGTCACTTTCTTGGATGTTGAGCTATCTATCAGGAAGATCACAGAGAGTGTGTTTCAATGGTAGCCTATCAAGTACAATTACTGCGGCGTGCCTCAAGGAAGCTGCTTAGGTCCTTTACTTTTTATTATTTTTACTAATGATCTTCCCTGTGTTACAACAAACACCAATATGGTTATGTATGCAGATGACACAACTCTATACAGTACTGCCTCTACCTTAAATCACCTAGAAAATAACTTTAATCAGGACCTGGAGAGAGTGTCACGCTGGGTAAATGATAGTAAACTTGTTGTGAATATTGACAAAACAAAAAGCATTCTTTTTGGATCCAGGCATATGCTTGTTGATGACCCACAGCTTCATATTTCAATGTCAGACATACCTATTGAGCAGGTCAAAAAAGAAAAACTGCTTGGTGTGCTATTAGAGAGTCAACTGTCATGGTCCCATCATATTGATGGTATTTCAATGAAAATGGGAAGACGTTTAGCCATGGTCAGGAAGTGCTCCACCTTCTTGACATCCTCAACAATGGCTCAAGTCATACAGTCGTTGGTTTTCTGTCATCTTCATTACTGTCCTATAATATGGTCCGCTACGACTAAGTCTGACCTGAACAAACTGCAACTTGTACGGAACAGAGCGGCTAGACTGGTACTTAAATGTTCTTTGCGCACTAATATTTCATTTATGCATTCACGCCTGTCCTGGTTGTCTGTTGAACAAAAGATGCATTGTAGTCTCCTTATGTTCTTTAGAACTATCATTTTAGATCAATCACCAGATTACTTTTACAAACAGTTTTTAAAATCAACTAACACACATATTCATGACACTAGGCTATTTGACACTTCCTGCTCCCAGGACCAATCTCCTCAAACATACAGTCATGTAGAGATGCATATCATTCTAGAATGGGTTACCATCTCACATTAATCTCTCACAAAGTAAATTGTCATTCAAGACAGCTTTGAAGATACACCAATTGCAGCTGCCCACATGACGTGAATTGTTAATACTGGTTTTAACTAGCTTTTTTTATCTTATGTTGTATTTTTCCATTGTATAATGTTTGGTAATGCATGTATTCTTTGTATTTTTATTTTGTATGCTCCTATATGGACCCCAGGAAGACCAGCAGTCGCCTTGGCGTCAGCTAATGGGGATCCATTCAATAAACAATAAACAATATAGTAGATAATAGAGTATATGTAAAAAAAAAATGTACATAATAGAGTAATGTAAGACAAAAGTAGTACATAATATATGAGAGAGTACATAATAGAGTATGTAAGATAAAGTAGTACATAATACATGAGATATTACATAATATAGTATATGTAACACAAAATAGTACATAATATATATAAATGATAAATGGGTTATACTTGTATAGTGCTTTTCTACCTTCAAGGTACTAAAAAGTGCTTTGACAGTATTTCCACATTTACCCATTCACACACACATTCACACACTGATGGCGGGAGCTGCCATGCAATAATATATAATAATATATATATATATATATATATATATATATATATATATATATAATATATGAGAGTGTACATAATATAGTTTATGTAAGACAAAAAAGTACATAATATATGAGAGAGTACATCATATAGTATATGTAAGACAAAACAGTACATAATACATGAGAGAGTACATGATAGAGTATACTGTATGTAAGACAATATAGTACATAATACATGATACATAAGACAAAGTAGTACATAATACATTAGAGAGTACACAATAGAGTATATGTAGGAAAAAACAGTACAGACTAAAGTATATGAAAGACAAAGTAGTACATAACATATGAGAGAGTACATCGTATAGTATATGTAAGACAAAACAGTACATAATACATGAGAGAGTACATGATAGAGTATATGTAAGACAAAATAGTACATACTCCACGAGAGAGTACATGATACAGTATATGTAAGACAAAATAGTACATAATACATGATACATAAGACAAAGTAGTACATAATACATTAGAGAGTACACAATATAGTATATGTAGGAAAAACAGTACAGAATAAAGTATATGTAAGACAAAGTAGTACACAAAATATGAGAGAGTACATAATATATTATATGTAAGACCAAGTAGTACATAATATATGAAAGAGTACATAATAGAGTATATGTAAGACAAATCATAATACATGAGAGTACATTATACAGTATATGTAAGACACAGTAGTACATAACATATGAGAGAGTACATAATATATTATATGTAAGACAAAGTAGTACATAATATATGAGAGAGAACATAATGGGGTATTATGTAAGACAAAACAGTACACAGTAAATGAGACGGTACATAACAGAGTATATGGAAGACAAAGTAGTACATCATAGAGTATATGTAAGACAAAGTAGTACATAGTACATAATAGCATATATATAAGACAAAGCAGAACATAATACATGAGAGAGTACATACTAGAGTATATGTAAGATAATGTAGTACATAATACATGAGAGAGAGTACATAATAGAGTATATGCAAGGCCAAGTAGTACATAATACATGAGAGAGTACATAATAGAGTATATGTAAGACCAAGTAGTATATAAGAGAGTATAAAAAGTGTTGGATATGAATGTAAAGCATAAGCAAGCATGCATCAGTCTAAAAGTAGGTGTACTGTCACCACCCGTCACATCACTCCGTGACTTATTTGGAGTTTTTAGGTGTTGTTCTGTGTGTAGTGTTTTACTTCTTGTCTTGCGCTCCTATTTTGGTGTCTTTTCCTGTTTTGTTGGTATTTTCCTGTAGCAGTTTTATGTCTTCCTTTGAGCGCTATTGCTTTGTTTTAGCAATCAAGACTATTGAAGTTGTTTTTATCCTTCTTTGTGGGGACATTGTTAATTGTCATGTGTGGATGTACTTCTTGTCAAAAGTCTAGCAGCCGCATTTTGTACCAACTGTAATCTTTTAATGCTAGACATAGGGAGACCCCAAAATAAAACGTTACAGTAATCGAGACGAGACGTAACGAACGCATGAATAATGATCTCAGCGTCGCTAGTGGACAAGATGGAACACATTTTAGCGATATTACGGAGATGAAAGAAGGCCGTTTTAGTAACACTCTTAATGTGTGACTCAAACGAGAGAGTTGTTTTAGTAACACTCTTAATGTGTGACTCAAACGAGAGAGTTGTTTTAGTAACACTCTTAATGTGTGACTCAAAGGAGAGAGTTGTTTTAGTAACACTCTTAATGTGTGACTCAAACGAGAGAGTTGGGTGGAAGATAATACCCAGATTCTTTACCGAGTCGCCTAGTGTAATTGTTTGGTTGTCAAATGTTAAGGTGGTATTATTAAATAAATGTCGGTGTTGAGCAGGACCGATAATCAGCATTTCCGTTTTCTTAGTGTTGAGTTGCAAAAAGATAGCGGACATCCATTGTTTAATGTCATTAAGACACGCCTCCAGCTGACTACAGTCCGGCGTGTTGGTCAGCTTTAGGGGCATGTAGAGTTGAGTGTCATCAGCATAACAGTGAAAGCTAACACCGTACTTGCGTATGATGTCGCCCAGCGGCAGCATGTAGATACTAAAGAGTGCAGGGCCAAGAACCGAACCCTGGGGAACTCCGCACGTTACCTTGACATAGTCCCTGGTCACATTGTTATGGGAGACGCACTGCATCCTGTCAGTAAGATAAGAGTTAAACCAAGACAAGGCTAAGTCTGACATACCAATACGTGTTTTGATACGCTCTAATAAAATATTATGATCGACGGTATCGAAAGCGGCGCTAAGATCAAGAAGCAGCAACATAGATGACGCATCAGAATCCATCGTTAGCAATAGATCATTAGTCATTTTTGCGAGGGCTGTCTCCGTAGAGTGATTTGCCCTGAAACCGGATTGAAAAGGTTCACAGAGATTGTTAGACACTAAGTGTTCATTTAGCTGCTGTGCAGCAATTTTTTCGAGGATTTTCGAAATAAACGGAAGGTGGGACACCGGTCGGTAGTTTACCATGAGGTCAGGATCGAGGTTAGGTCTTTTGAGCAGAGGATGAATAACCGCTTTTTTGAATGCTAGGGGAACAGTGCCAGAGGAAAGTGATAAGTTTATAATACACTGCTCAAAAAAATTAACGGAACACTTTGAAAACCCAAAAGATTTCAATGGTGATTTTTTTTTTTTCCGGATATCTATACTGATATGGACAGTTTAATGTCTCAGGAACAAAAGGATGCCACATCTTTTGATAGAAATAAAAGTTTTCAGCCTACAGAGGGCTCAGTATATAGACACCCCAAAAATCAAAGTGAAAGAATGCTGTGGCAGGCTCGTCCATTTTGCCTAAATTCAATTTCTGCAACTCAAAATGATTTTCAATATCTTGTGTGGCCCCCACGTGCTTGTATGCATGCTTGACAACGTCGCGGCATGCTCCTAATGAGACCACGGATGGTGTCTTGTGGGATGTCCTCCCAGATCTGTCTAAGGGCATCAGTGAGCTCCTGTAAAGTCTGAGGAGCAACCTGGCGGCGTCTGATGGACCGAAACATTATGTCCCAGAGGTGTTCTATCGGGTTTAGATCAGGTGATCGTGAGGGCCATTCAATTGTGTCAATTCCTTCATCCTCCAGATACTGTCTGCATACTCTTGCCACATGAGGCCGGGCATTGTCGTGGACCAGGAGGAACCCAGGACCTACTGCACCAGCGTAGGGTCTGACCATGGGTGCAAGGATTTCATCCCGATACCTAATGGCAGTCAGACTGCCGTTCTCTAGCCTGTAGAGGTCTGTTGGTCCCTCCATGGAAATGCCTCCCCAGACCATCACTGACCCACCACCGAACGGGTCATGCTGAATGATGTTGCAGGCAGCATAGCGCTCTCCTTGGCTTCTCCAGACCCTTTAACGTCTATCACAGGGGCTCAGGGTAAACCTGCTCTCATCTGTGAAAAGCACAGGGCGCCAGTGGCGGACTTGCCAATTCTGGTGTTCTATGGCAAATGCCAATCGAGCTCCACGGTTCTGAGCAGTGAGCACAGGGCACACTACAGGACGTTGTGCCCTGAGGCCACCCTCGTGAAGTCTGTTTCTGACTGTTTGGGCAGAGACATTCACGCCAGTAGCCTGCTGGAGGTCATTCTGTAGGGCTCGGGCAGTGCTCAACCTGTTCCTCCTTGCACAAAGCAGCAGATATTGGTCCTGCTGATGGGATGAGGACCGTCTACGGCCCTGTCCAGCTCTCCTAGAGTAACTGCCTGTCTCCTGGAATCTCCTCCATGCTCTGGAGATTGTACTGGGAGACACATCAACTCTTCTTGCAACAGCACGCATGGATGTGCCATCCTGGAGGAGTAGGACAATCTGCGCAACTTTAGGAGGGTTAAGAAATCGCCTCATGCTCCCAGTGGTGATAATGACTCTAGCTAAAGTCAACTCTTGTGGAAAAACAGTTAGAAAAGATCAAGAGGAAGGAACTTGAAATGGCCTCCACCTGCAAAACCAGTCCTGTTTTGGGGGCCATCTCGTTGTTGCCCCTCTAGTGCACCTGTTGTTAATTCCATCAACACCAATGCAGCTGAAACTGATTAACAACCCCCTCTGCCACGTACCTGACCAAAACCTTATCAGAAAAGTGCAATTGAATTCATGCCGTACCCTGATAAAAAAACAGTTCCTTTAATTTTTTTGAGCAGTGTATTTAGCACCAATGGACCTAATAATTCAAAAAGCTCCTTGATAAGTTTCCCAGGAAGTGGGTCAAGTAAACATGTTGTTTGTTTTATCCCACTTACACGCCGTAATAATTCCTCTAATGTTATTTCATCAAAAAGAGAGAGACTATTTTGGAGGGCAGTATCCGTCGTAAATACAGTTGTATATGTGTTAATAGAACCCAGTTGTAGCTGGTTAGAGTGTCCGCCCTGAGATCGGTAGGTTGGAGTTCAAATCCCAGCCGAGTCATACCAAAGACTATAAAAATGGGACCCATAACCTCCCTGCTTGGCACTCAGCAACAAAGGGTTGGAGTTGGGGGTTAAATCACCAAAATGATTCCCGGGCGCGGCGCCGCTGCTGCCCACTGCTCCCCAAGGGGATGGGACAAATGCAGAGGACAAATTTCACCACATCTAAGTGTGTGTGTGACAATCATTGGTACTTTAATCTTTAATCTCCTTTCTAATGACTTCAATTTTCTTATTAAAGAAATTCATAAAGTCATCTGCCGAGTGGGTGTAAGCATGCGTTTATAAGTTATTAAACTATCACTCCATGCTTGGTGGAAAACCTCAAGTTTAGTCGCGCGCCATTTGCGTTCCAGCTTTCTACATGATAATTTATGAGCTCTAGTTTCTTCTGTAAACCATGGGGTGCGCCTTTTAGGGGCCCTTTTTAGCTTTAGCGGTGCTATACTATCAATGGTGTGGCGCAGGGCGTCATCAAAGTTGTTAGTGAGTTTATCAATAGAGCCCACATAATTTGGGAATGGTGCTATTACCGAAGGCAGTAGGTCAACAAGAGTCATCTTTGTGGCAGCATTAATGTTGCAGCTGCTATAGCAGTTATTATTATTATTAGCTTGTTGACAATGAGTCAGAACTTCAAATTTTATAAGGTAATGATCGGACATTACTTTAGTATACGGGAGTATCGTAACTTTAGAGGTGGTGACACCCCTGACAAGCACTAGATCTATCGTATTACCGTTGCGATGTGTGGGCTCATTTATTATTTGTGTAAGACCACAGCTATCAATTATAGTCTGGAGCGCCACACACTGAGGGTCCGATGGGGTATTCATATGGATATTAAAGTCCCCCATTATGATTACTGTATATTGCCGGCGTGCGTCACTAGATCAGCAACAAACTGAGTATTCACTGATAAAGTCAGAATAGGGCCCAGGGGGGCGGTAGATAACAGCCAGGTCGAGAGGCAGCGGTGTGACAGACCTCATAGTAAGCACCTCAAACGATTTATAGTTATTATTTAGGCTAGGGGTATGGTTAAAGTTTTCATTGTATATTAGTGCGACCCCCCCACCCCTTTTAAGGGGACGGGCAATATGTGCATTCGTATAGTTAGGAGGAGATGCCTCATTTAGCGCAAATAAATCGTCTGGTTTGAGCCAGGTTTCGCTAAGACCAATGACGTTAAAATTGTTGTCTCTAATGACCTCATTAACTAATAACGTTTTGGGAGACAATTATCTTATGTTTAAAAAGCCCATATTATGGGCATTGGGCTGTTTTGACGACTTTTTGTTGAAATTATCCGTAGTAGCAATATTAATAATGTTGCGTTTATTATGCGTAGTGCACTTTAAATAGTTTCGACCATATCTAGGAATTGATATGACGGGAATTTTCAGATTGTTTGCTTGGTGCTGCGATAAACTGAACGCATCACAATTTGCCACCTCAGTAGAATGCATGTCTACCTCTGACAGTCACTACAGAAAAAACATTATGTGAGTTGTGTATTATTCTAAGATAATTGCTATGTGTGCAGGGATTAGTTCTATCTTAACTGACTCCTCACCCGGACTAGCAGACTCTGTTATTGCCTGTGACCGGGCTTGCTCTAGTGTAGTTAGTCAAGTGTGACTCAAACAGTAGTCTATGTTCCTAGCCAGGATGATGGCGCCTTACTGGTTAGGGTGAAGGCTGTCTCTCATCAGCAAGCCTGATTTGCCCCAGAAAGAGGGCCAATTATCAATAAATCCTAGTCACGTCCGTTGTGTCCTTGGGCAAGACACTTCACCCTTGCCCCTGATGGCGGCTGGTTAGCGCCTTGCATGGCAGCTCCCGCCATCAGTGTGAGAATGTGTGTGTGAATGGGTGAATGTGGAAATACTGTCAAAGCGCTTTGAGTACCTTGAAGGTAGAAAAGCGCTATACAAGTATAACCCATTCATTTATTATTATTTATTTAAATGTTAGTCCCTGTTGTCTACAGAAGATAGAAAGCCATTTGTTAAGCGAGACTAATCTGCTATATCTCTCATCATTGCCTCTCGCAACATAATAGAGTATATTTAAGACAAAGTAGTACATAATACGTGAGAGAGTACATAATAGTGTATCTAAAACAAAGTAGTACATAATAAAGTATATGTAGGACAGAGTAATACATAATACATGCGAGTACACAATACAGTATATATGTAAGCCAAAGTAGTACATAATATATGAGAGAGTACCTAATATAGTATATGTAAGACAAAGAAGTACATAATACACAAACAAGTTAATACTAGAATATATGTGAGACAAAGTAGTACATAATACATGAGAGAGTACATAATAGAATATATGTAAGAAAACGTAGTACGTTTTACATGAGAGAGTACATATTACAGTATTTTTAAAACCAAGTGATATATAATACATGAGAGTACATGTAGGACAAGGTAGTACATAATACATGAGAGAGTACATAATAGAATATATGTAAGACAAAGTAGTACATAATTCATGAGAGGGTACATATTAGAGTATATGTAAGATAAATTAGTACATAATACATAATAAAGTACATAATACAGTGTATGTAAGCAAAAGTATTACATAATATATGAGAGAGTACCTAATATGGTACATGTAAGACAAAACCATACATACTAGAGTATATGTGAGACAAAATAATACATAATATATTAGATAGTACATAATGGAGTATATGTAAGACAAAGTAGTACATAATATATGAGAGAGTACCTAATATAGTATATGTAAGACAAAGAAGTACATTAATACACAATATAGTTAACAATAGAGTATCTATAAGACAAAGTAGTCTATAATTCATGAAAGAGTACATAATAGAGTATATGTAAGATGAAGTAGTACACAATACATGAAATAGTTCATAGTAGAGTATATGTGAGCCAAAGTAGTACATAATATATGAGAGAGTACCTAATATAGTATATGTAAGACAAAGAAGTACATTAATACAGAATATAGTTAACAATAGAGTATCTATAAGACAAAGTAGTCCATAATTCATGAAAGAGTACATACTAGAGTATATGTAAGATGAAGTAGTACACAATACATGAGAGAGTTCATAGTAGAGTATATGTAAGCCAAAGTAGTACATTATATATGAGAGACTATATAATATAGTATATGTAAGACAAAACCATACATAATAGAGTATATGTGAGACAAAATAGTACATAATATATGAGAGAGTACATAATGGAGTATATGAAAGACAAAGTAGTACATACTATATGAGAGAGTACATAATGGAGTATATGTGAGAAAAAGTAGTACATTATATGATAGTATATAATATAGTATATGTAAGACAAAGTACTACATAATAAAGTATATGTAAGACAAAACCATACATAATAGAGTATATGTAAGACAAAGTAGTACATGATACATGAAATAGTATATAATATAGTATATGTAAGACACAGTAGTACATAATAAAGTATATGTAAGACAAAACCATACATAATAGAGTATATATGAGACAACGTATTACATGATATATGAGAGAGCATATAATATAGTATGTGTAAGACAAAAGCATACATAATTGTCACGACTTGGTCCTTGTGGTGGATTGTTTTTCCGAGGTGCAAAGCAACTTGACTGGACATGACGTGCAGGTGAGGACATGTTTAATATTTAAACTCAAAAGGCTCAAAAGGGTATAAACAAAAGGCGCTCACAGCGGAGGTAAAAAACTTGACTAGGAAAACAAAAGGCGCGCACAATGGCGGAGAACTATAAACATTAAACAAAAACTTACGTGACAAGGAACTGTGAACATGGCATGAAGAAGCGTGATCATAAAGGATGCAGAGCATAAATGTGGAGCATGAATGTGATGTCGCCAGGACCAACAACAGAAACACAATGGACTTAAATAACACAGACATGATTAACAACAGGTGCGTGACTCCAAACGTGAAACAGGTGCGTGACAAGACAGGTGAAAACTAATGGGTGACCATGGAAACCAAACCAAACAAGGAAGTGCAACCAGGAACTAAAAAGAGTCCAAAAAACAAACACATGGCCAAAACAAAAACATGAACAGACATGACAATAATAGAGTATATGTGAGACAAAATAGTACATGATATATGAGAGAGTACATAATAGAGTATATGTAAGACAAAATAGTATTATACATAATATTGTAAATGTAAGGCAAAGTAGAACATAAGAGTATATGTAAGACAAAGTAGTAGTACAAAAAAGAGTATACATAAGACAAAGTAGTACATAATAGAGTATATGTAAGACAAAGTAGTACATAATAGAGTATATATAAGACAAAGTAGTACATAATAGAGCAGTGTTTCTTAACCTGGGTTCGATTGAACCCTAGGGGTTCGGTGAGTCAGCCTCAGGGGTTCGACGGACCCTCCGCCGTGGAGGTCGAGACACACCCGACTCATCGTGTAAATACAAACTTCTCCCTATCGGCGTGTTATGGATACGGCAACAGCAGAAGTCACACTGATTTGCAGGTGTGTCATTCGTTGTGAGTTTATGCACTGTGTTGGTATTGTTCTTTGAACTAGGTGATGTTCATGCATGGTTCATGTGCACCGGTAAAAAAAAACATATAACTTTGTCTTGAATTTGAAAATATATATATAAATATATATATATATATTTTGCACTAAAGAAGGGTTCGGTGAATGCACATATAATAATAATAATAATACCTGGGATTTATATAGCGCTTTTCTAAGTACCCAAAGTCGCTTTACATGTAGAAGCCATCATTCATTCACACCTGGTGGTGGTAAGCTACTTTCCTAGCCACAGCTGCCCTGGGGGTAGACTGACGGAAGCGTGGCTGCAATTTGCGCCAACGGCCCCTCCGACCACCACCTATCATTCATCATTCAATTCACTGGTGTGAGTGGCACCGGGGGCAAGGGTGAAGTGTCCCGCTCAAGGACACAACGGCAGCGATTTTTTTTTTTTTGGATGGTAAGAGGCGGGGAGCAATCTGCAACCCTCAGGTTTCTGGCACAGTTGCTCTACCCACTACGCCATGCCGCCCCGATATGAAACTGGTGGGGTTCGGTACCTCCAACAAGGTTAAGAACCACTGTAATAGAGTATACATAAGACAAAGTAGTACATAATAGAGTATATGTAAGACAAAGTAGTACATAATAGAGTATACATAAGACAAAGTAGTACATAATAGAGTATATGTAAGACAAAGTAGTACATAATAGAGTATACATAAGACAAAGTAGTACATAATAGAGTATATGTAAGACAAAGTAGTACATAATAGAGTATACATAAGACAAAGTAGTACATAATAGAGTATCAATGAGGAGTCTATTAGCTGAAAGGTCATAGAGGACAGCAGAGGAGAGAAAGTCAGTTTAAAGAGTGAATGTTTCAGGAACTAGACCGCTGGGAGAGTCAAATGTAGTACATAATAGAGTATATATAAAACAATGTAGTAGTACATAATAGAGTATATATAAGACAATGTAGTAGTACATAATAGAGTATATGTAAGACAAAGTAGTACATAATAGTGTATATATAAGACAATGTAGTAGTACCTAATAGAGTATATATAAGACAATGTAGTAGTACATAATAGAGTATATTTAACACAAAGTAGTACATAATAGAGTATCAGTGAGGAGTCTATTAGCTGAAAGGTCATAGAGGACAGCAGAGTGAATGTTTCAGGAACTAGACCGCTGGGAGAGTCAAATGTAGTACATAATAGAATATATATAAGACAATGTAGTAGTACATAATAGAGTATATGTAAGACAAAGTAGTACATAATAGAGTATCAGTGAGGAGTCTATTAGCTGAAAGGTCATAGAGGACAGCAGAGTGAATGTTTCAGGAACTAGACCGCTGGGAGAGTCAAATGTAGTACATAATAGAATATATATAAGACAATGTAGTAGTACATAATAGAGTATATGTAAGACAAAGTAGTACATAATAGAGTATCAGTGAGGAGTCTATTAGCTGAAAGGTCATAGAGGACAGCAGAGTGAATGTTTCAGGAACTAGACCGCTGGGAGAGTCAAATGACTGCAAGGCTATATCGGCCTGCACTTGTGGTGGAGCTTATTTATTTATTCATTTGCGGCCTGTCTACTGACACATCTGAGTGGTCTAATTGACACCTTAATGGGAGCTTGGGAGTCTTTTCTAAGCGCAGTTCATTCAGACGCATCTTAACTGCCCTAAAATGTCCGACGGCAACACAGGAAGTGTGCGCGCGGCGGAGGATTAGCCGTCTTTGTTGAGTGACTATTACCCTGACCTCTATTCACGGGGCCCTTAAGAGGCCGCCCTCAGCCCAGCAGCCCGGCAAAGCAGTCCAATCCAGACGTCCCCCAGAGTCGCTGCAATTTACCCAAGTCCTGCAGGTAAGGACACTTCATACCTTCGGCCTCGGGATTACAGCCGGCCTAGCGTTTGGTCCGTGGCCATCTTTGTTTGATCGGAACTTTGGGATTACAGCCGGCCTGGCGTTTGGTCGGTGGCCATCTTTGTTTGATCGGAACTTTGTTGCTTGGCCACACTTCTGGTCTGAAGTGAAAACTGTATTTTACAACACGTGTGAAAGGCTCACTTCCATCTCACACACCACATTATTACGTGGGCTTCAAAACAGATGACTGATTATTGGTTATTTGTTATCACCTGCCATAAGCTGCTCAGAACATGTGTGTTTTTATTTCATTTATGAACGATCTAATTACACTACATTAAGACATTGTTTTAATCGCCAAATTCACTCCTATTTTGCTGGCTATCTTCATCTACTACATATTTGCAAGCTTCTTCCCAATTGTTTCCAATTATGAATAATTACATTTTTTTACTTCATTATTTGAATAAAAATGTCAACATTACAAACAATATCAATAGTATAAAAGTATTCATGCATTCGGAAAATGACAGTGGTCAAAATGTGTGTAAACAATATTAATAATTATATTGCTAATAACAATAATGTTAATAATAGTCGTTATCATCAAACGATTCAGGGTAATTAATTAACATTTTTTTACTTCATTATTTGAATTAAAATGTCAACATTACAAACGATGTCAATAGTATAAAAGTATTCATGCATTCGGAAAATGACAGTGGTCAAAATGTGTGTAAACAATATTAATAATTATATTGCTAATAACAATAATGTTAATAATAGTCGTTATCATCAAACGATTCAGGGTAATTAATTAAAATGTTTTACTTCATTATTTGAATAAAAATGTCAACATTAAAAACGGTGTTTAAATAGTATAAAAGTATTCATGCATTCGGAAAATGACAGTGGTCAAAATGTGTGTAAACGATATTAATAATTA